>NC_057746.1:26498751-26502676 GCF_004010195.1 Chiloscyllium plagiosum | reverse complement strand
GAACCCTCCAGCCACAAGGGATGAACTCGGATTTCACTAGTTTCCTCATTTCCCCTCCCCCCCGCCTGTCTCAGTCAAATCCATCAAATTCAGCACCGCCTCCCTAACCTGCAATCTTCTTCCCGACCTCTCCGCCCCCACCCCAATCTGTCCTATCACCCTCACCTTGACCTTTTTCCACCTATCACATTTCCGACGCCCCTCCCCCACGTCCCTCCTCCCTATCTTTTATCTTAGCCTGCTGGACCAACTTTCCTCATTCCTGAAGAAGGGCTAATGCCCGAAACGTCGATTCTCCTGTTCCCTAGATGCTGCCTGACCTGCTGCGCTTTTCCAGCAACACATTTCCAGCTCTGATCTCCAGCATCTGCAGACCTCACTTTCTCCTCATAGATGGGTTACAGTCAGGGGGAGGAAAGGGGACAGACAGACAGTGCAGAGATCCCCTGTGGACATTCCCCTCCGCAATAAGTATATTGTTTTGGATACTGCTGGGGGGGGGATGACCTACCGGAGGGAAGCCATAGTGGTCAGTTTTCTGGCACTGAGCCTGACACTGGCCCAGAAGGGAAGGGGGCAGAATAGAAAAGCGCTAGTGGTAGGAGACTCAACTGTTAGGATAATTGATAGGAGAATTTGTGGTCAGGATCGGGATTCCCGGAAGGTATGTTGCCCCCCTGGTACCAGGGTCCGGGACGTCTCCGATCGGGTGTATAAGATTCTGAAAGGGGAGGGCGGACAGCCAGCAATCGTGTTACATATTGGCACCAATGATATAGCCAGGAAACGCATTGAGGATATAAAAAGTGATTTCATGGAGTTAGGGTGGAAGCTGCAGAGCAGGACAAACAGTAGTGTTCTCGGGTTTACTACCAGTGCCACAAGATAACGAGGCAAGGAACAGGGAGCTGGTGCAGCTTAACACATGGCTGCGCAGCTGGTGTAGGAGAGAGGGCTCCAGATATATAGATAATTCGGATGCCTTCTGGGGAAGGTGGGACCTGTACATGAAGGATGGATTGCACCTGAACTGGAAGGGGACCAATGTCCTGGGTGGAAGGTTTGCTCGAGTGGTTCAGGAGGGTTTAAACTAGTATGGCGGGGGGGGGGGGTGGGGACCTGAGCTGTATTCCGGTGGTGAGTGTTGAGCGGAGCAGCTTCTCGTCAAAAGAAAGACAGCTTACGTAAGGTGGAGGAAGCAAGGGTCTTGCTCAGCTCTAGAGGATTACAGGCAGGCGAGGAAGGAGCTTTCAAAAATGGTGAGGAGAGCCAGGAAGGGGCACGAAAAAGGCTTGGCAGGAAGGATTAGGGAGAATCCATAGGCATTTTACACATATGTGAGGAATAAGAGAATGATCAAAGAAAGAGTAGGGCCGATCAGGGATAGCATAGGGAACTTGTGTATAGAGTCTGAAGAGGTAGGGGAAGCCCTAAGTGAGTTTTTTGCTTCTGTCTTTACTAAAGAAAAGAACCTTGTAGTGAATGAAATCATTGAGGAGCAGGTAAACATGCTGGAACGGATACTGGAAGCTGAAAATTTTGTCAAACATTAAGATTGACAAGTCACCAGGGCAAGACCAGATTTGTCCTCGGCTGCTTTGGGAAGCGAGAAATTTGATTGCTTCGCCGCTTGCGAAGATCTTTGCATCCTCGCTCTCCACAAGAGTCCTACCTGAGGACTGGAGGGAGGCAAATGTAATTCCTCTCTTCAAGAAAGGAAATAGGGAAATCCATGGCAATTACAGACCAGCCAGTCTCACATCTGTCATCTGCAAGGTGTTAGAAAGGATTCTGAGGGATAGGATTTATGACCATCTGGAAAGGCAGGTCATGCCTCACAAATCTTATTGAGTTCTTTGAGGCTGTTACTAGACAAGTTGATGAGGGTCGTGCGGTGGATGTGGTGTATATGGATTTCAGCAAGGCATTTGATAAGTTTCCCCATGGTAGGCTCATTCAGAAGGTCAGGAGGAATGGGTTGCAGGGAAATCTAACTGTCTGGATACAGAATTGGCTGGTCAACAGAAGACAGCAAGTGGTAGTGGAAGAAAGGTATTCTGTCTGGAGGTGAGTGGTGTTCCACAGGGCTCTGTTCTTGGGCCTCTACTCTTTTTTTTTTTGTAATTTTTATTAATGACTTGGATGAGGAGATTGAAGGATGGGTTAGCGAGTTTGCAGATGAGACAAAGGTTGGAGGTGACATTGACAGGATGCAGAGATGGGCTGAGAGGTGGCAGCTGGAGTTCAACCTGGATAAATGCGAAGTGATGCATTTTGGAAGGTCGAACTTGAAAGTTGAGTACAGGATTAAAGACAGGATTCTTGGCGGTGTGGAGGAACAGTGGGATCTTGGTGTGCAGATACATAGATCCCTTAAAATTGCCACCCAAATGGACAGAGATGTTAAGAAAGCATATGGTGTTTTGCTTTCATTAACAGAGGGATTGCGTTTAAGAGCCGTGAGATCTTGTTGCAGCTCTATAAAACTTTGGTTTGACCGCACTTGGAATACTGTGTCCAGTTCTGGTCGCCCTATTATAGGAAAGATGTGGATGCTTTGGAGAGGGTTCAGAGGAGGTTTACCAGGATGCTGCCTGGAATGGAGGGCTTATATTACGAAGAGAGGTTGACTGAGCTCGGACTTTTTTCATTGGGGAAAAAAGAAGGAAGAGAGGGAACCTAATTGAGATGTACAAGATAATGAGAGGCATAGATAGAGTTGATAGCCAGAGACTTTTTCCCAGGGCAGAAATTGTTAACACGAGGGGGTCGTAGTTTTAAGCAGTTTGGCGGAAAGTATAGAGGGGATGTCAGAGGCGGGTTCTTTATGCAGAGTGTTGTGAGAGCATGGAATGTGTTGCCAACAGCAGTTGTGGAAGCGAGGTCATTGGGGATATTTGAGACTGCTGGACATGCATCTGGTCACAAATTTGAGAGTTCGTACATTAGGTTTACCCTACGTGAGGATCAATGGTCGGCACAACATCGTGGGCTGAAGGGCCTGTTTTTTGCTGTACTGTTCTATATCTTGTTTTCTTTTTGGAGCTGGACCCATCTGAGCAGGTGCAGCACTCCTTCTTCATTCATACTGCACTGATTTTTGTGTCAGCCTTGATTTTTGTGCACTAGCCCTTAGATCTGAGCCTGGAATCTTGTTATTCAAGCCTGCAATGGAGTCACAGCTGACGCTTCATAAATACACTCACAATGTCAGTTGGCCAGACTCTATTGAAGAACATCGCAACTAAGCATGGAGCTAAAGGTGGTGGGTAGGTGCACAAGCCCTGGCTTTTCTTTTTGCTTTGCTTTGCCTGGAGGCGAACCAGCATTGTTCGTGCATCCCAGGCTGCAATGGGCTAACTCAGCACAGACTGTAGTAAGTGTAGTGCTGGAAAAGCGCACAACAGGTCAGGCAGCATCCAAAGAGCAGGTGAATCAACATTTTAGGCATAAGCCCTTCATCATGTTGTCTGACCTGCTGTGCTTTTCTAGCACTATAATCTCAACTCTGATCTCCAGCATCTGCAGTCCTCACATTCTCTACAGACTGATGTAAGAAGGGGTTGACAGTATGATTAAATGGTTTGGAGATGCCAGTATTGACTGGGGTGTACAATTTTTTTGAAAAAAAAATCACAGGTGTATAATCCAACAGGTTCACTTTGAAGCACTAGCTTTTGGAGCGCTGCTCCTCCATCATAGAACATAGAAGAATACAGCACAGTACAGGCCCTTCGATGTTGCGCCGATCCAAGCCCACCTAACCTACACTAGCCCACTATCCTCCATATGCCTATCCAATGCCTGCTTAAATGCCCATAATGAGGGAGAGTCCACCACTGCTACTGGCAGGGCATTCCATGAACTCACAACTCGCTGAGTAAAGAACCTACCCCTAACATCTGTCCTATACCTACCCCCCCCT
>NC_057746.1:26370069-26498064 GCF_004010195.1 Chiloscyllium plagiosum | reverse complement strand
CTCCTTCTCAAAGAATTCAATAAGGTTTGTGAGGCACGACCTGCCCTTCACAAAACCATGCTGACTGTCCTTGATCACATTATTCCTATCCAGATGTTCATAAATCCTATCCCTTATAATTCTCTCTAAGATTTTGCCCACAACCGAAGTGAGACTCACCGGCCTATAGTTGCTAGGGTTATCCCTACTCCCCTTCTTGAACAAGGGAACCACATTTGCTAGCCTCCAATCTTCTGGCACTACTCCTGTAGACAACGAGGACATAAAAATCAAGGCCAATGGCTCTGCAATCTCCTCCCTTGCTTCCCAGAGAATCCTAGGATAAATGTCATCAGGCATTTATAATCTGGTGTTGTGATTTCCAAGTATGATTAAACTTAGCGATGATGTCTTAGCGACATCAGGTATTGAACTGTCTTTAAAAATTCCCTTTCCACAGACTGAGGTTGAACTAGCTTTTTAAAAATTTCATTCATGGGTTGTGGGCATTGCAGACAATTTATTCCCCATCCCCAGTTGCCCTTGAAGATGTTGGCGAGCTACTGCCTTGAACCACTCCGGTCCATTTCCTGTATGCAGACCCTTCATGTTGTGTAGTGAGGGAGTCCAAGGATTTTGATCGTGATACTGTTATGACGGGGTAAACCTCTCTGCTAATTTAAACACAACACACGCAGAAGCTCACCTCATGCTATAATCTGTTAAATTTCAAGAGACAAAGAACTATCCCAAGTATCATTATTTAAAGAAAAAATTAACCATTTTTATTTTTTAATTCCAACAGAATAGTAAAACAACAGCTGCTTACAACTCCTTTTAAAGCTATCTTTTTCCTCCCACGCTACAATAATGGTCCAATTAAATTCCCTCTTAAATTTATGGCAAATCACTTTCAAACCCAGTTGCTATCTTTGGATGTTGAACTTTTGTCTGGGTTTCCCTAGGCCGGGTTCGGTGTTCTGCACAATTTTTCTTATGGGCAGGTACCTTTTTTCAGAGAGCTATTTTGCTAGCAGTTGTTGGTGCTTGGCAGCTCTTTGCTGTTCTTCCTAACTGTTCAAAATGTCTGGTTGTACGTCCCGAAACATTGGATCATTTCATTGGTTTAATGTCATTCAAACAATAAAACAAATTTGGTTAGGTTTTGGTATCTGGGACATAATTTAATTTGGCCAATTTTGTGTTTGTTTTTGTACCATGGCAACACAGTCAACACAGTTATATTTTTCAATTGCTCAGTGCACACTGCTTTCAGTCCTTGTCAGCTTCCTTTCTCTTAAAGGTACAGTACACACCTATACCACCTGATTTTTTTTTGAGCTCTGTAGTTTACTGTGGGTGGGTTGCTGTCCGCAAAGCTGATTTGTAGTAATGTTGATTTTGTGCCCAGGAATAATGTTGACAGATGTGAAGTGCTTTGCAAAAAGTTCTGCTACTTCTGTCTCTGAAATGTGATCAATTACTAGCACAGCAGAATGCAACCTTTTTTCTCTTAAAGGTACAGTACACACCTATACCACCTGATTTTTTTTTTTGTGCCCAGGAATAATGTTGGCAGATGTGAAGTGCTTTGCAAAAAGTTCTGCTACTTCTGTCTCTGAAATGTGATCAATTACTAGCACAGCAGAATGCAACCTTTTTTGTTTTTGAAGTTTTGAGATTAAAAAGAAGGCTATGTTTTAAGTGTGATCTTTCCTGATAGCTTGCCATAGTATTTTTTTCAAAGTCTAGAAGTAATTCTGCTTCTGACTTGCTTGCCAACTTCATTTGAAAGCAGCTGCTAGACTGGATTATTCAATTTGTTTGTTTGATTTCTGATCTGTCAGTTAGCTATCTGGGATGGGAGCAAGACTCTTGAGGTGTCGCCGTAGTGGTAAAGTCATTGCACTACTAATCAAAACTCCAGGGTAATGTTCTAAGGAACTGAATCCCACTTTAGGGCAATTTATTTAAAATTTTTTTTTGGAAGCGTCTGGAATGAAAACATTAGTCTAATAGTGACCATAAAATCACTGATTTTTGTCATAAAAACACATCAGGAAAAGAAATTTGCCGCTCTTACCTGGTTTAGCTTACATGTAACTCCAGATCCACAGCGATGACATTGATTCGTAACTGCCCTCAGGAATTAGGATGGGAAATAAAAGTCTTGACAGCAAATGCTGTAGGTGGGCCTACACCGTCTTGAGAGTTGGGCCTTGGAGAACCGTAGTTCCTCGTAGCTGTTCTGTGTGCCTGGTTTTGTCGTGTGGATTATTAGATGAATTGGACTCCACCATAATTCCCCATCAGTTTAAATGTTCTGTTGCTTTTAAACCTGTGCAAAGAAAATGCTAATGAGTGCTAAATTAGATAAGATACTGGACAGCATTTGGCATTGCTCTAACCTATATCCTGTCAAAAGTTAACTTCAGGAGAGAAAGTTGCTAATATGCTAATGTCCTGTGTGAGGTAACTTTCATCAGAGACATAAATGCATTTGCATCTCGGCTGTGTACTCAAGGCCTTTGTAAACGGCTTTTGCAAGAATCCTCATGTGAAAGGACAGCACAACGAACATTTAAGTTAGCTCTAGAACATGTTAACTTGAATCAGTGAAAGGACAGTTAACCCAACTATGAACTGTCCTTATGTGGCAAACCAGTGTTCAGCTGGGATGCCTGCTTTATCTGGTTGAAACTTCAGAGTTGCTGCGTCAACTGACATATACTCTTGTCTCCTGGTTGGTCTCAGTGGGGAAAATGGACTGCTGTGCATCTTGACTTACTTTCAGTGATGACTTTTCCATATGTGCAGACAGACAGCTGAAACTCTGCATTGTGGATTTTGTTTTTCTGTTAGAATTCAAATTTGCACAATAACTGCTGCAGGTGTGAAGTTAAAACCTTTAACCTAGTAATTGAATGTAATATCTGGATGTGAAATGTGAGGATGGGTTTTGAAATCTGCGCAAATTATTTGGTATACCATTTGGATTGATTTCTGCTTTGAGAAAATAGTTTACTGTAGGCTGGTTTTGAAGGGGAAAGTGGAAGGAGCAGTCACAGAAGATGGTAGTGTTATCAGAAGTTAAAAGTTGTCCTTTTTTTTTCTGAAATCAAACCTTTTGGTTCCTAGAGTGGCATTTAGTACTGTGCAGTTGCGTGTTTTAACTGAGTGAAGCAACCTGTTAACTTGGCTTAGTAATTGCTGAACAAAGGTCAGTACACCTAGTTCAATTACTTGGTTCAAATATTTCCATGTGTTTCCAAGAACACATTTCACAAAGTTGTATTCCTGCACATGCATAGCTGCTTGTCGTGGTTTGAAAAGTACAGTTGGAGGTATTGGCTTGCTCTCTATTTAGAGCAGGGATTAGACTTACTGCTTGCAATCCTTCCGTATCTGTTTCTTGTCTCTGAATCCTTTTGGTTCCTCAATCCTATCTCTGCTGTGTGGTTGTTGGCTTAGTGGGTTGAAGGTGGTTTACTGGAAAAGTCATCCTTCCCAGGAAGAAGATAAATCTGTATGCCACGTGAATACTACTTAAGTTGGATTTGGACTTGACCATAATTGCCCATCATTATATATAATGTTATGTTGCTTTTAAGCTTGCACAAAGAAAATGATAATGAATGTTAAATTAGCCACGATACTACACAGCTGTGCACCTGTACCCTGTCAAAAGTTGAGAACTTCAGGAGAGATATTGAGAAAATTGACTACGTGAGAGTTAATGAAGTTGACTTTATATGTTAGAATGTACACTAATATTCGAAATGAGGTAACTAGATTTGGAATCCAATGTCTGACTGAGGCAAGAATGTTGTACTCTAGCCCCATGGTCTGCCACAGTACAAGGCAGTTAGTTTTAAAAGGTTTTGATGTTTTTGGTAGGACTTTCCCAAGCCAGCGTTACGTTTTTGACTGAACTGCAATGACATCTGCCTTGGCTTGAACTCTGAACTCCATAGATTTGCTATTGTAAGCTATGCCTGACACATTTCCATTTAAAAGAAGCTTCATCTTCCATTTTAAATAAAAAGTTGATATTGAAAATTCTCAGGCCATATTAAACTACTTGCAATGTTTTGCAAAGAACAATTTCCTTAACATTTTCTCGTGTTTGTCTCTATCCATCAAACTGACATCTAAAAAGAGATTAATCACTTATTTCATTGGATAGAGCTCTTGAGGATAGTGGAATCCAGGGTTATGGGGATAAGGCAGGAACAGGATACTGATTGAGGATGATCAGCCATGATCATCATGAATGGTGGTGCTGGCTCGAAGGGCAGAATGGCCTACTCCTGCACCTATTGTCTATTGACTGTGTATGAATTGACTACTTGCCTGCAACAGTGACCATTCTACAAATAATTCAAAGGCTGTGATGTATCTTGATGTGTTATTAATCTGTAAGGTATTGTACAAACAGAAGTTTGACTTTACTGTATGATTTGTTTACCATTAACTATTTTTTGTGTATTTGAAAATTCTCGTTGCTATTTAAGTCTTCCCTCAATTTTATCCTGTTCCACTTTCTGGCTATTCTGATAGGCAAAATCAAGGATTTGTTTCCTTTGTCTCATTCTTACTGAAAACTAATATTGCATTGCTGAACAAAGATGTGAATAATTACAGTTGAAATGAGCATGCTAGCTTTTGTATACTTTTGTAAAACCTACTTCCTTTTTGATTTTATTAAAGACCCTGTGTGTTTGTGGATCTGGTGCTGAAACAAATGGACTGTTTTGTCCTGAATGCTGAAGAGTTTGTTAGAGCTGCGCTGGTTAAGGCAAGTGAGGAGTACTGTCTCTCTCCTAATTTGTACCTTTTTTTTGTAGTTGATGAACAGTAGTCAAAAAGCAAGTTTTCTTGCCTCCGTATTCCTAGTTTCTGACCTGCTGTTTATAGCTGCAGTATTTGTGTGGTGAGTCCAATTGTGTTTCTGCCGAATGATAACCCTCAGGATTTTGGTAATGGGGGATTCAGTGTTGGTAATGACACTAAATATCAAGAGCAGTGATTTTTTTTTTTAAGATGGTCATTACCTGGTATGAATATTCATTGCCACTTGTCATCCCAAGCCTGCATGTTGTCCAGATCTTGTATGTAAATATGGACTGCTTCAGTGTCTGAGGAGTTGTGAATGGTGCTGACTACTGTGCAATTATTGTTGAACATCCATACCTCTAAACTTATTGATGCACAGGTGGTCACTGGTGATGAGCTCAAGATGGTTGGGTCTAGGACACCACCCTGAAATTCCTGCAGAGATGTCCCAGAGCTGAGATGAGTGACCTCCAACAACCGCAACCATCTCATGTGACAGGTATGACTCCAACCAGCAGAAAGTTTGCCTCCTGATTCCCATTGATTCCAGTTGTGCTAGGGCTCCTTGACGCCACACTTGGTCAAATGCAGCTTTAATTTAACCTCTCCTGACCTGTGGAATTCAATACTAATGTTCATGTTTGTACCAAGACTGCAATTAAGACAGGAGTTGGGTGGCCCTGGCAGAACCAAAACTGGGCATCACTGATCAGGTGTTGGTGGCACAATGGATAACACCTTTTAATCACTTTACTGATGATCAAGCGTAGACTTGGGCGGTAATTGGCCAGTTTGGATTTGAACTGCTTTTTGTGTGCAGTATATACTTGAGCAATTTTCCACATTCTAACTGTATTGGAACAGCTTGGCTAGGGGAATATGAGGTTCTGGAGCACAAGTCTTTACTACTACAAGAAAGTTGTCAGGGCCTGGCTTTGCAGTATCCAGTGCCTCCAATCATTTCTTGATGTCATGTAGAGTGAATTGAATTGGTTAAAGACTAGCATCTGAGAGGCTGGGGACCACTGGAGGTGGTTGGTACTTGCAGCTGAGTAATGTGTTGGCCTGATGAGCATTTCATTTGAGCATTGAGATATTTGTGGAGCCGCTGCTTCTAATGAGTTATTACTGGTCCTCCCCATTCACAAGAACTTAAAGTCTGATCTATTGAGCTCAGCTCTATCACTTGGTTCTTAAGTTTCACACACTAGCTTGGTCATGTCATTAGATTGAAACTTTAATTTTTGGGCATTCCAGGTGCTGCTCTTGGCATGCCCTCCTGTACTGTCCATTGAACCTAGGACTTCAGGCTTGGAGGCAGGAATGCTACCACTGCCATAAGAATCTATAATATTTGGTCTTTCAATCAAATAAAACCTTCACTATAGAGAAATTTGTTCAGCATATGTTGCAATCTTTTTAAGATGCTGTCACTTAAACATAGGAAATAAGAGCCCGCCCTGCCATTCAATAAGATCTTAGTTTCTTATCCAACTCAGTGCCCTGTTCTCTACCTTCTCCCCATATCCTCCTATCTCGTTTTCCTTAAGAACTATTTTCAACTCCTTTTGAAGATATTCAGTTTTCTTTTTGTTTACTGCTTTCTGTGACAGAATTCCACAGGCTTGCCACTTTGGATGATGAAATATCTCTTTATCTCAGTCCTAAATGGCCTTTCCTGCATTTTCAAACTGTGACCCCGCTTCTGCACTCCTTTGTCATATTACAAGCAAGGTACTCCAATATATATGGTCCGAATCACTTTTATTTTTGGGAATGAGTAAGTAGATGAGTGAATGACCTGTATCCTTTTGGAATGCTGAGATTTATACTTCTGTGCTTTAATGCTAAGGTTGCTAATGGAAGTGTTGCTGGATGAGACCTTGGAGTGCAGGTTGAAAATGGGAGTCCCAAGTAGATAGGACATTGAAAAAGGCATTTGGTATGCTTGCCTTTTATGGTGCATTGATTATAGTAGTTAGGAGGACATGTAACAAGAGATTGGTTGGGTCACCTTTTGAAACTCTGCGTTCAGTTTGGCCTCCTTGATATAAGAAGGATGTTGTGAAACTTGAAAGGATTCAGAAAAGATTTGCAGGGAAGTTGCCAGGGATTTGGCTACTTTCCCTGGAGTGTTGGAGGCTCTGGTGAAGGGCCTGGATAGGGTGAATGAATAGCTAAGGTTTTTTTTCCCGGGGTGGGGTGTCAAGAACTAGAGGGCATAGATTTAAGGTGAGGGAATGATACAAAAAGGCAAATTTTTCATGGAGTGGTGTGTGCATGGAACAAGTCACCAGAAGGAGTGGTGGAGACTGATAGCTATACAGATGACTTTCAAATGTTAAAGGGTTTAGAGAGATGTGAGCCAAATGCTGGTAAGTTGGACTTGTTTGTGCTGACCAGATAGCCTAAAAGCCTTTCTATGCTGTACAGCTCTATGACTCTATCTATACCAAATTTTAGCGTGGAGTCTTGATTAGTTTGTTTGGAGTGCCAGTTTGAGAGAACAGTATATTAATGTCAATTTGTATTCTTGTTAGTTTACAATCTTCCCATGCTATAGAACTCCCTTTAAATCTGCTTCAACGATCTATTGTGTCAGAAAAGCCTGTGAAGCATTCATGTGAGTTTCGGCATGATGAACTAGTTAAATGCTTCATATATGAAGTATCTGCCACTTAGTTGGTCTTAAGGTTAGCTTTGGAATTGGTTAAAGGCTTTCAGTAATAGTATTTATAGAGTCATGGTCATACAGTATGGAAACAGACCCTTCAGTCCAACCCGTCCATGCTGAACAAGATTCCTGAACTAAACTAAGTCCTACTTGCCTGCATTTAGCCCATATCCCCCTCAACCTTTCCTATGCATGTACCTGTCCAAATGTTTTAAATGTTCTAACTGTACTGTAGTCATATTTCTACAGCACCTTCCAAAGTGGTAAAATGTTCCAAGGCAATTCACTGAAGCAAACCAAAGTACAAGCTACGTGAGATGCGTAGAGGTGACGGTCTTTCAGAGGCTCTCTTAAAGAAGAAAGAGGTGAAGTGGTTTTGGACAAAGAATTCCAGAGGTTGGGGCTCATGGCTGAAGGCATAGCTGTCAATGGTGGAATGGTTATGAAAGATGCTCAGACATGAATTGGAGGACAACAAAAACTTAGGTTGTCAGGCTGGAGTATTGTCCCGTTTTCCTATTCCCTTATCAGTGGAAACAAACAGTATGGCTTAACCACCTTCATCTTTGCTCTGGGCCCTGGAGAGAGACAGCGATTGCCCATGTGCACAGCGACATGAGTTCTGTCTTCTCTAGTACAGCAGGTTCTTAAGGCGTTGTTTAGTTGTTTACAGGGAGCGGCAGCCAAATCATCTGGCATTATATAACAGATGCTTTTAACTTGTGGACTGGCATTACATAATGTATGCTTTTTACCTTGTTAACCCACTACCCTTCCCTCCACCTCGTTGTTTACTGTAAGTTCTTATCTGGTTGAAGTCCTGCTAGCTGAGCCTTTGTCACGCAACACAAAACGTAACTCTTTTCTACCTTTAATACATTTTCACAGGAGAAATTTGCAGCCAAAGAGCGGTGTAAGTCTGAACGTGATTTGAGATAGGTGCAGGGAGACGAGGAGGAAAGACTATGGATTTTGGATGTATGTTTTCTCGCTCAACTGGAAGATTCATTTTCAGATGTTTGATCTGTAGACTAGGATTAGGATTTTCAGACTGAAGTGTTTAATTAGTAGCTAGTGTACGTCTATATGTGAGGATGATAGGCATATGGGACCTGGTGTTAATAAAGGCATGGGCAACAACATATTGAGTGACTTCATGTTTGTGGAGTCTAGAAGACAGGAAGCCAGCTAGGAGTTTATTTTAGGTGTATCGTGCAGGGGTAAATGATTGTATCCAAAGCTGTAGACAAGTTGAGAAGGACAATGTCTCACCAGCTAGCATTTGTGATTTTGTGTTTTTCTTTGAATGTATGGCGAACGCATGATTGGACTGTTCAAATATCCATTTCTGGGGGAGAAAGCCAGTTTGCGAGATAATCAAGGTGGTCATTGTAGACTAGCCTTTTCAAGTTCAGGTTGATATCCCATTTTATGGTAGATCACTTGCATGATGCAGTCAACCAAAGAAATTCATGTTAGATGTAACAAGAGTCTTGGCTTCTGAACTCCATAGCCACAGCTTCTCTGTTGCAACAAAGATTTGTTTTCGAGTCCTTGTATGGCTAGTGACAATGTTTAGCAAGAAAGCCAGACCATCAGGAAGGGTCTTACATGAAGCATTTACTAGATATGTGTGGTCAATACAAAATGAATGGGTTCTCAAGAAAGTTAGTGTTATGAGGAATTTGCTTGAGGAAGCTCATGTTTGAGCATGTGATGTGAATGCGTTGAGGCAGTATTTGGAAAAAAATGAAACTCCAGAATATATGGGCAGTATTTTAAAAAAGGCTGGCTTTTCCATAGGGCAGACAGTGAGAGCAATGCAGAAAAGATGGTTCATAATGGGCCGACCTTGAGATAGAGGATGGATGAACAACCTGTTTATAATGTCAGCGGAATCATGGGTTGTTTTTTTTTTGAATAGTGGGAGCACCACTTGGAGGAAAACCATTAATGATATTGGCTAATATGGAGACCAGAAGTTTATTCACGAGTTTAGTGAAAATAGTGCAGAAAGTAGGGCTTGGATCTTGTGGACAGGGTGAACTTTGAAAGGAGCTGAGTAAAGCACATGGGAAAATGAAAATTTAGGGCTGGGTAGTGGGGGAACTTAAATATCATGCTGTTAATGCTCTTAACTGGCACCTTTTCTTTAATTAAAAAGACCTAAGGTACCTCAAAGAGCACTATATAATGAGATAAAAGACTAATCTACATGACTAAATATAATTACGGAAGCATAAAAAACAATTAATGGATTTCTTTTGAGGGTTGTGGTGTTGAAGATCAGAAGGGGGAAAACCTTTTTTGTGTTATGGACCAGACCACACACCCTCAACATTTTAAAATAGCCCAGACCCTAACTTTGCTAGTTGTTGTAAGCAGGTGTAAGTAGATATTCCAGGAGCGATACAGCTGGCCCAACTGCTGCTTTTTAAATAATCCAGAATTTTGTTTGCAAGATTACAGAATGAAACACACAGAACAAAATACCAAATAACTTAACCTATCTGAAAACCCAACAAATTATCCCAACTTAATGATGCTGTTCCAAATTTCTGCAGCAATCTCCATAAATCTCCTGGGGGGAAAAAAAAATCAAACACATGGTCTTACAGGATAGAGAGAGCGAGATGGCAGAGATTCAGCAGGGAATACCCTTCTATGGTTTCTTTGACCAGCAGACTCTGCTTACTGTGACCTGATAAAGGGCTTTTGCCTGAAATGTCGCTTTTACTGCTCCTCGGATGCTGCCTGAACTGCTGTGCTTTTCCAGCACCATTTCTAATCTAGACTCTTGCTGTGAACAGCCAGACTGCTAAAACCAAAGCAAAGAAAAGCGCAGCTGGGAGAACTGGCCACTCTCCTTTTCATTGTACAAGCTTTTTTAAACTTGAAAGCCTTTCTGCCTGAGGCAGTGTCTGTTGGCTATAACAAATTAGCCCTAAACCCCATCCAAACTAGACATAGCAGCAACTCTACCTTGTACAACACTCTTGTGTCTGTAGCTTTGTTCTCATCAGCTGGTCTCTCAAGCATTCAGGTTGACTTTGATCCCAGCAGGATTTAGTGTGACTCTTAGCTGGTGTTTTCTCTTTTTTTTTTGTTTTCCGGCTCCAAGGCAGTGAAAGGAGTTCATCTGCCTCTACAATGTCCAAGTCTTTTCCTAACCTTCAAAAGGTGTGTAGTTGACCAGAGGAAGTAATGAGAGAGAGATCTGGGTCCCTATAACAGCTGAAAGAGTGAAAGCCAACAGCTGTTCTGCGGTACCAAGTGTCCACTTTTCATCTTGGCTGCAAGGTGATTTCAACATCGCGTGGGTCCTCTTCGTCCCCAGCCCCCTCCAATCACTGAATTGAATGTGGAATTAGTAATGGGATTAAGAATTAGAAGAAGAAAAAAATGAAGCCATCTCTTCGTTACAGTGGTTCACTTAAGGGGGGGGCAGTTGTTATGAAGTTGAAGGAGTGTACTGTGCCTTGGAGAGAGTGTGTGGCTTTGAAATGATGAAACCCCTTTTTTTTTCCCCCTCTTCAAACAGACTTTATCAGAATAGCATTCCCTATTTCCACCTTATGCATGATAGTATTATTCCTGCATCTTTTCTACTGCGTTCTTTGCTCCTGAGACAGTTCATTAACCTATCCCACTCCAAGTACTTCCCCATTGTTTAATATATTTTGAGGCACATCAAACTTCATGACATCTGGATTTGATTCCTCACTCTGTGGGCCAATAATTAACATCTGTTTCTCCAGTTCCTGGTCTCTAATGTTTCAACGTATACACATGACCTACCCAATACAGTTGTTTTTCCCCCCAATCTGGCATCTTTACCAGATAGTTTACCTGACTGAACTTTTTCTCAACTTTGATAGGGACCACTGAACCTGGCTTTGAAGGGATCTCCTACCACAATGCTAATGCATCATCCCCACAGGAAAACACCCGAATTCTGCTTTGTTCTATGCTGTACCCTCTTCAGGTGCTGTTTAACTAACTCACCTACCCAATTTTAATCCCTCCTCCTCAGGTACCTTATCTAAGCATGAGGTCTCCAATTTCGGTCTTGGCAATTTCTTTTTGAAATTAAAGGCCTTTTCATTCACTTCAACTCAAAGGGAGTGAACTGAGTAGATTCATTTGGGGCATCTCTAACGGTAAACAATATGAATGGGGTATCTTTATCCTCATCGTTCGGGTAATCCTGACAATGCCCTCTTAACATGGTCTGATGCCATTTTTCCAAAGCTCCCTTGGATTCAGTATCTAATCTGTTTTTGTTCAAACCTGCAAATACTTTAGAATTCAGTTAATGTGGCAGACTGGATATAACCGTCTTTATTCAGACTTAGTGGTACCTTTTTTTAGTCCTTTTTGTATTTAGAAAACATTTAATCTTGTAATTGTTATTTGGATAGAAGCAGAACCATCAACACTGTGGCTCTATTTTTAACTATGACTGTGGTTAGCCTGATCAGCTTCTCTTTCATGTTTTAATGTTACTACTAAATTTGAGCAGTTCATACTTGACCTAATGCCCTCCCACAAAGACTTTCAGTAGTTCAGTGTAACAGCACTGTCATTTGTTTCCTTCTGTTCTCTATCAACCTCTGCTCCCACCAAGTGGATCTCTTTTTTTTGTGCTTTTTGTTGGTTTTGCTCTGTTGCTCTCCTTTTTATTTTTGCTTGATATTTTCCATCCCATGCTGTACTTGTACTTCCCACAAGCTTTCTCCTTTTTGTTATCTGTTCCCTACTTAATCCAGTGTAAAGCCCACAACTTTATTCCACTAGGTTATCATACAAAAGATTGTAGTGTCATAGATGAGAAGATTTGGAACACGAGTAGGTCATTCGTCCTGTTGAGTCTGCTTCACCACACCGTTAGATTATGGTTGATCATCTACCTCCGTGTTGTTTTCCTTTACCATCTCCATATCCATAGATGTAATTAGTCCCCTGAAAGTTTTCACTTCCCTCCCTGCCCCTCAAGGCATTTTGGCTGTTATGGTTACATGCATATAATGGCTCTTCAGAGTGATAAACTGCATAAACACTCCTTAAGAAATTATCTATGGCCTGCAGCTGGGGGTTACATTTGTGCCAAATTTCAGTCCTTGCTGTTTGAGACTGAGGTCCCTGATAGAATCCAGGTTGGTTGCCTGGTTTGTTACACTGTCCGTGTTTTTAAGATCTTGACACATCTGTCTGTTCTATAACTCTGTTGGTAACTTAGCATGAAATGTTGAATAACACCAGTTTATTCTCTAAGCAGTGTACTGTATTCATGCTCTCAATGTTGTCTCCTTTTAAAATGTTAAAGCAAGATGTTGGCTTTAGCTTTGCAGAACATCATTTAGTTTGCAGGTATGACCATGGGCTTCTGGAATTTGTAATTTTAATTTTTCACCTCATAATACTGGTATTTGCATTCTTAACCTGCTGCAGTGTTCCAGTTCCATTAGAAATTGGATTCCACAAACTTAGGATTTTTGCACTAGACACTTGGAGGCCGCTGGACTCAACAATTGTATTCGATTGTAGACCGTTTAACTGTTGCCCCATTTTGTTTCTTTCTGTTTTACATATTTTGGTTCATCTCTTTTTTTTGCTTTTGTGCACAAATGTAGCTGATGATATCGTAGGCCCATCTTCTGTTTGTCTTGATGCTTTGCCATTCTCATTTAGCCCTGGAGGACTCTTCTGCCACTCAGTCTCTTCAGTCTTTCGTCCTGTTGCAGAATTTCTTTTTTTCCTTCTGTCCTTGTCCCACCCCTTGCTCAAAGCTGAAGGGTTGCATACTTAGTGTTTAATTGTTTCTTCCTCTTTCCACTGTATCCTGACCTGAGTATTTCCACCGTTTCCTGCTTTTTTTTGTTTTGTTTAACTTTGGTTTCATCTTGGCCCTGAAGTGCTACCATGATTTGAATTATATATTTAGCAAGCATGCAGTTCATGCCCGAATGACATGCTGCGAGATTCTATATATTGCTATTTAATATTATTCTTGCTGTTGCTTAGTTGCAGTTCCTTTCAAAGAGAATGGATTTGTCTTTACCTGGTGTGATTTAAATACATATGTTCAAGCATTTAACATGTGACCTGTTTCTGCTAGATACAGAGGTTGTTGCAAGATTCCATAAGTGGAGTGTTAATGATGGCTTGGATCATCTCCAAGGTTTTGATAGTCTCTAACGACTGGAGCTAAGCTTGAATTACTTGTGTAATACTTAAAACACAGGTGTTTTTAGCACCTTGTCCAATCTCATGTTGCTTTTTTGTGTCTGAGATTTTTAATTTGGTTATTTTTGCATTCAGTCTATAGCTGCTGTGTGTATGGCTAGAGTATTTTGTAACTTTTTTTTTTGTCTGCTGTGACGTGAGATGCTGAATAGGATTTGATTAAGCTGATGAATATAGAATTGGTATCTGAGGTTATGATGTTTCTAACCCAATTTAACAGCAGCACAAACCTCGGCATTGCTGAAAAAAAAATTGTCCAAAGACTTTTAGCTTGTATTTGTCAGGACGGTTCACAAATGTCAATGAAGAGAAGGAACAACATTCCTACTGAGAAGGATGTAATGTTTGGTACAGAAGTGGTCATGGAGAGTGTACTTATTTATACTCATGATTTGGAGAATGCTGGTGTTGGACTGGGGTGTACAAAGTTAAAAATCACACAACACCAGGTTATAGTCCAACAGGTTTAATTGGAAGCACACTAGCTTTCGGAGTGACGCCTGATGAAGGAGCGTCGCTCCGAAAGCTAGTGTGCTTCCAATTAAACCTGTTGGACTATAACCTGGTGTTGTGATTTTTAATTTATTAATACTGACAGTTAACAAACAGCCAAGTTTTGTTTAGATTGAAAATTACTAGATTGCTCGGAGTGGCTGCCACCTATTGTGTTGAATTGCAATTGTCACAGTGCCTGCGCATTTTTTTTGTCAGCAAAGGACAGGACCCTGTGTATGAATAAATGTAGGTCTTGGTGCGCATGCACGCCCAGCTGACCTTTCTAAGTGCATCCACATGCTGAATTAGCCAGTTGCAGGATTGCATCTAATGTCGGTTTGATCAGTTTTTAAAAAAGTTTATTCTTGCAAGTCATATATTGAGTACAAGATAAAAGCATGGTCAAAATCAGTGTTTTCAATACTGCAAGCATCAATCCAGTTTTTTTTTTTGGGAGATGCATTGAATATCAGTACTGTTTGTGTGTCATCACCTTTAAATTATTCCCACTACATGTAATCAGCAAGCACTATAACCATTCTGCCTTTGCCGCAGTTTCACTAGGCTTAACCTGAATTTGAAGCAGACCAATCTCTGTTTACACTATCCACTTTCACTTTCACAAGTTTCAGTCACCCAGATGTTGCCACTTAACAGAACTGAGAAAAATCACCCAGTTTTTAGAAAGCCTGTGTATGAGATTTATTTTTACCACCTTAGAGGGTTTGATTTGTGGTAACCGCTTTTATTCTGCTATTGGCAGTGAATACTCTGGCAGATGGCTTGTTGAGATTTTCCATCCAGGTTATGAGCAATGATAGCTACACTGAGGCATGTGCAGTCTCATATAATTACCTAAATGGATACAGACATACAGAATTTGATCACGTTCTCCCCAAATTGCAGCTTATTTTGAGCATTGAGAAGTTTCCAGTAACTTAAGTTGGATGATCTTGCTGAGCTTTTTGATTGTGCATCATTGGTGACCTTGCCCATTTCCATTTTTTAATAAAACTGCCAATAATGCATTTTAAATTCATGTTTGCAGCACCTGTACATTTCCTGAACTAACCAGGTGTTCCCTGAAAAATGACTCCGTATTTACACCAATCATGGAGTTCAAAAGCTCCTGAGAAGATTTGCAGCTCAGGTTGAGGTTCTGGATGTAGGTTTGCTCGCGGAGCTGTAAGGTTCGTTTTCAGAAGTTTTGTCACCATACTAGGTAACATCAGTGAGCCTCCAGATGAAGCACTGGTGGCATGGCCCACTTCTATTTACTGTTTTTAGGTTTCCTTGGGTTGGTGATGTCATTTCCTGTCGTAACATAGTTCCCTGTGCTTTTTCTCCAGGCGGTGGTAAATGGGGTCCAGGTCTGTGTTTGTTGCTAGAGTTCTGGTTGGAATGCCACACTTCTAGGAATTCTCATGCGTCGCTTTCTTTTGGCTTATCCAAGGATGGGTGTGTTGTCCTCGTCAAAGTGGTATCCGTCCTTTGTCGCTGAGAAATCGGTGGATTGTGTTCATTTTTGAATACGCTATATAGGTGGTTTTCCTCTGCTCTGTGTAGTCCCTCTGTGCTGCAGTGTGTGGTGGCTCATTTAAATAGTGTTCTGTTGTAGCTTTGTTTGTGGGTGTTGGGATGATTGCTTCTGTAGTTCAGTATTTGGTCAGTACGTGTTTTCCTGTCGATGTAATTTTGTCAAAGCCGAATGTCATTTACAAGAACTGTAACAAACACTACATTGGACATACAAGCAGAAAACTAGCCACGAGGATGTATGAACACAAAAAGACATGACTCACTCTCACCAGTATCCTTACATACAGATGAGGAAGGACACCACTTTGACTGGGACAACGCATCCATCATAGGACAAGCCAAACAGGTGCGTGTGAGAATTCCCAGAAGCCTGGCATTCCAGTTGGAACTCTATCAAGCCATACCTTGACTTGGACCCCATTTACCACCCTCTGAGAGAAAAAAAAACAGGTTGTCATGTCGCCACAGGAAATGACATCAACCCAAGGAAACCTAAACACAAATAGAAAGCAGGCCATGCCACCAGTGCTTCATCCAAAGACTCGCTGATGTTTAGTATGGCGACTAAACATCTGAAAACAAACCTTCCAGCTCAGCGAGCAAACCTACATCCAGAACTCCTGACTGTGTTATTCTTAGGACTGATCAGATATGATATGATTTGTATTGGGATCTTCCTAAGCAGCTTGGAAGATTTTTGTGTCTCTTTGGTAAGTTTGTACAACATAATTACCATGACTCTGCACATACAATTGCACATTCATCCTTTTAGTTAAATAGAAATGATTACCTTACTGTGTATTTTATGAACTAATTCAATTCCTGAGACTGCTAATTCTCGCAACTCATTGACTAGGAAATGTGTGCAGCAAAAATTTCCTCTATAGGCATTGCAATTTTATTCATGCCCAAACATAATAGAAGTGAGGAATGTCACTTGCTGGAGTTATTCATCATAGCCCAAATGTTTAATTTCCATTATGAACATGATACATAGGAGCATGGGCAGACCAGCTGACCCCTCTCGTGCTCTACCTTTTTAAAATAATTTTGAGGTCGGTCTGTTTCAAATTCAACTTCACCATTTATCTCCTGAGTAACCCTTGCTGCTTTGGTCTGTGCAGAATTTAGCCACCCTGGCTTTTAAAATTTTCAATGATTTTTGATTTTATTTATTGTAATGTGTACCTAGGTAGAGTGTAAAGCTTTATTTATGAGCTGTGCAGGCCGATCATAGAGTGAAATAAAAACAAACTTTGGCAAGCTGGTTATTATGTTGTCCTGTTTTGTTATCCCATTTTGTTTCCTGCTCAGTGGAAGCAAAACGCTTAGACATTGGTATAGTGTTATCCCCATCGTTATTCTGGGCGAGAAAGAGAGCGAGAGAGAGAGAGAACACCCATGTGTACAGAGACATGGGTTCACGATTCTCTCTGGTACAGCAGTTTCTCAATGACGTGTAACGTTTACTTTACAGGGAGGAGCATCCGTGTAAGGTGACATACATATTGATTAACTGTTACAATCAGCGAGTGTCGTTAATAAAGATTATGCCATCTGCCACATAATGAATACTTTTAACTTGTTAACTGACATCACAAACCGAATGCTATCATATCTTGTTAAATGGCTCTATGTAATAAATTATGTTTGCTTGCATCACCATTGTTAACTAAGTTCTTATCTGATCTGAGTCTTGCTCAGCTGAACCTCTTTCACCAAACTCAGAACTTAACGCTTTCCCTGCCTGCTTATACCCTATACATATTCTCAACAGCATGCAGGGCTTGGACTCTGCAAGATCAATATAGCAAGATCAGCGTTATTTGAATTCATTCATTAGTCTAATAATGCCAGAAATAAGCTGTCCCTGAGCCTGCTGTTGCATGTGTTCAAGCATCTGCCTGATAGGAGAACATTACCAGTGTGTTAGGGGTCACTTGAGTTTCAAAGTCTCACAAGCCTCTGAAGGAAAGCATTTCTCATCTTTAGTATGAAGAGCATGACCTATAATTTTTAAAATGATTGACTATTTCTGGACTTGTCCACAAAAGGAAATATCCTTTCCACTTGTCAAGACCAGTTAGGATCTTGTACTCTTCACTTTACTGAACTCCATAAGATAGAGGAGTAGAAAGAGACCATTCAGCCCATTGATTCTACTCTGCCATTCGTTCCTGGTCTTTTGTGTTTCTTAACCGCATTATCCAAGCCTTAGTCGGTCTCAGTACTACATCACTGCTTTTGTATTCTAGCCCTCTTGAAATGAAGGCTAAGGTTGCATTTGTCTTCGTAACTGCCAACTGAACCTGCATGCTAACTTGAAGAGAACCCTAAACTAGGACTCCCAAGTGCCTTTCCACTTCACATTTCCAAGGTCTCCATTTGTCCTACGAAAGTGCATAACCTCTCACTTTCCCACATTGTATTCAGTCTGTCGCTTCTTTGCCCACTCTCCTAGGTTATCCAAGTCCTTGTGCAGACTCTCTGCTACCTCTACTCTACACTACCTATCCCTCCACCTATATTTGCCATCTGCAAACCTAGCAGCAATGTCCTTTGTTACTTAATCTAGGTCTACTAGTGACTGGCTGCCATCCTGGAGAAGACCCCTTTTATCCCTACTCCCTGCTTTCTGCCAATCTGCTATCCATGCCAGTCCATTTGCCCTTAACACCATGGGCTCTTATTTAGCCTTCTGTGTGGTGCCTTGTCAAAAGCCTTTCTGGAAATCCAAATAAATCCAGTCTGCTGGTTCTCCTTGTTTAACATGCTCATTACATTTTCAAAGAATGTTTAACAGATTTGTCAGACATGACTTCCCTTTGAAGCCATGCTGACTCAGCCCTTTTACCATGCATTTCCAAGAACTCTGCAATCTCATCCTTTTTTAATAACATTCTTAAAGTCTCACCGACGACTGAAGTTAGGCTAACCAGCCCACAGTTTCCTGACTACCGCTACCCTCCTCCTTTAGACAGGTGTGTTACATTATCTTTTCTCAGTCATCTGGCACCCTCACTGACTCCAGTGATTTCTGGAAGATCGCCACTAATGCCTCTACAGTTTCCCCAGCTATGTCCTTCAGAACACTGACTGTGATCTATCCATCTTCTGACCTTTTCTGCATCCCCCAAAGACGTCATCTTAGTGATGGCCACTGTGCACTCCCCTGCCCCCTGACTCTCTTGAACTTCTGTTACCCTGTTGGTGTCTACTACTGATAACTGATGCCAAGTACGTATTCTGTTTATCTACAATATTTATTCCCCATTACTACCACTCTAGCCTCATTTTGCAGAGGTCCAATGTCCACGCTTACCTCGTTTCCTTTTTCATGTACCTAGAAAACCTCTTGTAATTTTCTTGTTTAATCTTTTTTTTTGATCATCTGCCCAGTTCTTCCTCTTTCCCCCCCCCCCCCCGCCACTTTTTTTTTCTCATCCTCTGCTGGCTTTTAAAGGCTTCCCCATCCTCTGGCTTACAACTAACTTTCACCACGTTTCTTTGACTTCAGTTGTGTCAGTCATTGTTGCCTCATCCTCCCCTTACCATGCTTGTATCTTGGGGTTGATTCCTGATGTGTCCCCCAAATTACCCCCCGAAATTTCTGCCATTATTCTCCAGCGTCTGCCCTTCCAGTCAACTCCGACTAGCTCGTCACTCATGTCTTTGTAGTTACCATAATTGTAATACTGTTATATCTAATTCCATCTTCTCCCTGTCAAACTCCTGGGTGAGGTTTTATCTAATCAAGTCTCCTCACTACACAAGACTAGAATAACCTGTTCCTTTTCGGCTCTACCACAAGCTGCTCCAAAGTAAAAACAACTAGGTACTCCACAAATTCCTGTTCTTAAGATTCAGTCCATCTGCCAACTAAATCCTCCATGATTATTAGAAAAGGCATGAAAGAAAGGCACTATTATATCTCCAGGTTTATTTTCATCCCCACATCGTGACCACTGCTTGGAGGCCTGTATACCATTCCCATCAGTGTCTTTTCTCCTTTGTAGTTCTTCAACTCTACCCTCACAGATTCTATGCCTTCCAACCCATATCACTTGCTATTGATTTTAATTCCTTTCCTTTCTGAAAGGTAACCTGCCACCTCTATCCAACTGATTTGCCTGTCTGCCTTTTCAATAGGATGTGTCCTTGGATATTTAGTTCTGAGCCTTGATATCCTTGCAGCCATTTCTCTGTAATACCCACAACATTTGTTGCTGCCAATTTCAATTTGTGCTAGAAGTTCATTTTACCTTGTTTTGTATTCTGTGCCAGTTTTAAGTCCAACACCCTCCTGTCCTGCATAAAAACTCAAAAAACAGAAACAAAAACAAATTGCTGGAAAAACTCTGCAGGTCTTGGCAGCATCTGTGGAGCCGAAGCAAAATGAACATTTTTGGTCAAATGACCCTCCTTCAGTCCTGCATTCATTGATTTTGCACTTCCCTTCCAAACTTCCCATTCTTGTCCCGTTACCTGCTGTGTCTGAAACTAGATTCCTGACCCTTTCCATACTGTCTGTTGTATTGCTTGCTCTGAAAAGTTTAACTTCTGCGACTTTCTCCCACATATTTAATTTAAAGCCATATCTACGACTGGAGTTATAAAATTCACTCAACTGTTGTCCCATTGGAACCACTCCCTCCTTCCCTGGTACTTGTGCCAATGTCCCATGAATGAGCTTTCCCCACACCAAGCTTTTGAGCTGTGCATTTTCGTCTTTAATCTTGTACCTGTGCCAATTTGCTCAGGTAATGATCTCTAGATTAGCACCAGTTTTTTGTTCTGCTTTTTAATTTGGCCCCAAGTTGCTTGTACTCCCTATATCTTTATCTGTATATTGTTGGTACCTGCCTTGACCATGATGATTGGATTTTTCTGCTCCCGCTCCCAGTTCTTCAACCCAGATGAGATCCTGAACCTGGGTACCAGGTAGGGAGCACAGCCTTTGGCACTCATGATCTTGGCCACTGAGTCAAATGTCTATTCCCCTGACTATACTGTCTCTGATTACAGCTACATTTTCTCTTTTTTTTTTTTTCCCTCCTTTTCCCTCTGGAATGGCTCTCTGTACCGTAGTGTGGTCAGTTTGCTTATCCTCCTGGGAGCCCTCACTCAACCCCACAGCAAGAATATCAAACCTGGTATAAAAGCTCAAGGACTGAGGCTCCTTCAGCAGTCCTTCCTGGACCCTTCCACTTGCCTTGCTTGTAGTCACACCGTCCTTTGACTGCCCCTGAACACAGGTAACTGGCCCCTCCCTGATGTGTTGCAGTGTTTGAAGTTCAAACTACAGCTCATCAACTCTGAGCTGGAGTTCCTCAAAGAACCAGCACGCGCTACAGACACGGTCGATGTGAACCACAATGGGATCCACCAGCTCCCCACATCATGCAGTTACAATACCCTTGCCTGAACTGAAATCTCTCTTAATTACTTGATTTTTTAAAAAAAATATTGTTTTTTGTACTGGTCTTTTAGTTTGCAGACTGTAAATAATTCTCCTATTTAGCTTCAATCTAAAAGTGACTATCAACCACTGACCCACTTAATCTGTGATGTTACTCCTTTGTCCTGGGTATTGATCCTGGACTTCAATTTATCCTATTTTTTTTAAATTAAAAGAAAATGTTGCAAACTCTGATCCCAAAAAACAAACACCACCACACCCTGCCCCACCACACCGAATGTACACATTGCCTCCAAGTTCCCCACATTATGTACTTACTCAAGCTATATTTTGCTGTGGATATGATCACTTCTTCCTGATTGTATGAAGCTTGCCCCAGTGGAAACAAGCCCAGCTTGTCCTGTCTTTGCTCATAAGACAACCCATTCATTCGAGTTATCAGTCTAGTAAATCTCTTTATGTTCAAGGTGAAAATGATTTAGGAGACTAAAGCCACACTAAGTTTGCTTTTTTTTTTAAAAAGATAGTGATCTCACTAATATATTAAAGTGTTCATATTGGCACTTTTACATTTCTTTAGTACACCTGATGGCTTTGATTTAAGGAGGATGCAATTTTGGTACTGAGTCCTAGTCAGCAATAGGAGCAGTCTCTAAAGGCTGTTCAAGAAGATTTGTTCTGATCGTCTGCCTGAATTCTCTCTTTGTCCTAATCTTTCCCTCCTTTTGATTTGCTTTGTCCCCAAAGATCTGCCTCCATCTATGCTCTTAGAGAATTAGTGAGAGGGCCAAAAATATACCCACCACATTGTTGATAATTGAAAACACTGTTGTCAGGGAACTGTATTTCACTGACATGAGTGCTCTATTTCGTATATGTTTTGGGAACTAAATATTTAATGTAATCATTGGAAGCTTACCAGAATTTGCTGAAGTGGATTATTTGAAAAATGGCACTTCACTATGTATGCTGTACTAGACTGAAATACACACAAACTCATCACCTGCAGTTTACGGCTTAATTCTATATTGACCCAATAAGACATTCCAAAAAAAAGTCCCTTCACCATTCAGGAGACTACTGTATGGGAGCCTTTTAGTTTTAGTGATTCCTTTGCTCTGTCCTGCTAATGCAGTGAAGTTCAACTGTTCAGTGCAGTAAATAGTTTCTGTCCACAACCTCCATATTTTATTGGTATCGACAGTGCTTTTTAACTTTCCGCCTTTCTTCTTTTGTAAACACTTGGCACCAAGAAAAAAACGGCTGATGCTGAGCTCTCCAGTTACAACCTACGATCTTTCTCCACTCAGTATATCCCTTAAATTGCTTGGCACTAGCACTTGGGATCACTGGCAAAATCTAGCATAGAAAGGAATCCTACTCCAACTGGTTACACCAATGTTACACTTGAAGAACTAGTTTTGATGTTAACCTCCCTTGTATCAGCTATTGGTCTCATAATTGAGCCAATCCTGATTGTCTGTCTACAATTGACACACAGTACTAAAGGTCACGTGTGTTCCTCAGTTGTTGTATTCGCACCTTCTCAAACTAGTTTGAGAGAGAAAAGTGGCCACTTGATTGAAGTGGTGAACAAAGCCATAACTCTGGTGGATGAAGAGATCCCTAATGCACCTTGATGGATTCCCCCCCCCCCCCCCAGGGCAGAATTTTGTTTGCTTGATCTCAGTGGGACTAATTTAAATGTAACTAGATTAAGAGCATCAGAACGAGGGAGCATAACCCCCCCAATCCCTGTGACAGCATTCATAAGATGGCAGAGCATTGAACCTGTATCCACTTTGTCAACAAGTCCCTTGATCCTGTTTCAAAAGTATATTGATTTCAGTCTCGAGTCTGAGTATGTTCACCGAGGAGAGCATTCCAAAGATTTACAATCTTACGTAGGAAGAAAGTGTTTCTTTTTCTCAGTCCCAAATACCTAACCTCTTATTCTAAGTCTCTGACCTCTCATTAAAGTCTTCAACCAGGAAAATCAGTTGTTAACCATCTACTAGTTACGCACTCTGTTTAAAGGAATTAGACAATAGGTGCAGGAGTAGGCCATTCTGCCCTTCGAGCCTACGCCACCATTCAATATGATCATGGCTGATCATCCTTAATCAGTATCCTGTTCCTGCCTTATCTCCATAACCCTTGATTCCACTATCCTTGAGAGCTCTATCCAACTCTTTCTTAAATGAATCCAGAGACTGGGCCTCCACTGCCCTCTGGGGCAGAGCATTCCACACAGCCACCACTCT
This sequence comes from Chiloscyllium plagiosum, assembly GCF_004010195.1. Taxonomy (NCBI): domain Eukaryota; kingdom Metazoa; phylum Chordata; class Chondrichthyes; order Orectolobiformes; family Hemiscylliidae; genus Chiloscyllium; species Chiloscyllium plagiosum. Next base: position 26,474,612 of record NC_057746.1, on the reverse strand, counting down.
CTGGGTGAAGAAGTTTCTCCTCATCTCTGTCCTAAATGGTCTACCCCGTATTTTTAAGCTGTGTCCTCTGGTTCGGCACTCACCCATCAGCGGAAACATGTTTCCTGCCTCCAGTGTGTCCAATCCTTTAAAAATCTTATGTCTCAATCCAATCCCCTCTGTGTTCTAAACTCAAGGGTATACAAGCCCAGTCGCTCCAGTCTTTCAGCATAAGGTAGTCCCGTTGTTCCAGGAATTGTCAAATAGAAACAGATAGAAATTTCAAATGTCTGTTTGTCATGTTGGTGGCTGCTCCTCCATCTTACTGAATTACATCATCGATAAATGGCTTTTGTCCGTTCTTAACTTGCACAGTAAGAAAGCTGTTAACAATAAATCATGTGGTGTGCTAAAAACAGGCAATGGCCTTATCCATTATTCTTATCTTGAAAATTGACATTTTATAATGGAAGTTGCCATTCACATTCACTGTAATAATGAATGTTATTTTTGAAATGTTGTTACCCTCATCAGAAGTAACCAAGAATTGGTTTCCTGTGGTGATTCACTCAATAATAGGGCATGGTTTGCTTAAGTGAATAATTATCCCAAAATGGCTGTTCCATTGGGAAAGTAGGAGTGTTTCAGCTTGGCACCTTCATACAGGAGCTGATATTGAAAATTTGCTGGACTGTTGAATTTAACAGTCATGCATCAGTGGTTGAAGAAAGAACTGTTTGTCAAAGCTATGCAGCTGATCAGCCACAGGCTGGCATGAGGTCTAAGTATCCTGTGTGGCTGCTGATTATCTATTTTTAATTTCTGTGACATCCTTTAGGAAAGTTACTTCGCATCACATTTGGGATCTTAAATAGATTTTGCCTGAGGTTGGAGACAGGAGGCTGATTTCTCTTCTGGCTGGGATGTAGTGGATGGAGATTTAAATGTTTAAAACCAGCAGCGTTGCAGTATCCTAAAAACAGTTCTGGAAAAAACCTCCAACTCTGGCAGCATCTATGAAATGAAAAATAGTTAATGTTTTGAATTGACTTTACTCTGAAATCAAAGACTAAATTGACTTTACCAGTGATTGGATTCAATCCCAAAAGTAATGGTGAATTATGAATTTGGACACAAACACATAGGAAATTTCACTTTAAAACCTAACTGGCTCACCAGTGTTCTTGATGGAAGGTAATTTCCTATCCCTAATCAATCTAGTTAACATGATGCCCATCTAACCATTAAAGTGCTTAAATTTTGTTTAATGCTATTCATTTGATGGCCAACACTAGGATCAAAAATGAGAATATAGAACCAACTGTCATCTCCGAGGCTAGATTAACTGATTGTCGCAGACCGTCTGAATTAAGTTGGGTGTTTGTAAATGTTCACACTCTGGTCAGCTGTCTCAAGGATTTTCTTATTTTGTAGCTTTTACTGAGATACAGGAGCCAATGTGGCCATTAAAGCTGGCACAAATCACTGAGCACATGCAATTGTGAAGTGTCGCACACCCTCCGTGCTTTTAAAAAAAAATAATTAAATTCATTGTGACTGGTTCTGAGGAGTTCTACACTGCTGCCTGAACTGAGGACTTAACCATAAATGTGACAAGTTTTTTTGTAACTACGCAAGGAGAGCTGCACATCAGACTCTCTGGCTTCCTCCCACAGTCCAATGGGCAAGCTCTACACAGGTATTTGGCAGAGGTTGGAATCAAACTTGGGTGCCTGAAACTGAGACATCTGCTAAACACTGAGCCACCACACTGTCACATCCTAAACGTTGAAGGTCTTTTCGAAAGCAGACCTGAACAGATCTCTGGATGTGTTGAGTTGGGGCCTTTTGGGGAGGAACAACTAAGTGTCTAAAAGTCAGTTTTTACAAAGGATGTGAGTGAACTTCACGCTTTCATCAGTCAGATTTCATGCTTTGTGTATTACAATGTTTTCACTATTTAAAAAAAATATTTTATGCCTCCAGTGCACGTTCTGCTGATTGGGGAAAAAGTTGGTGCACAGTGTACCAGTCTGACCCAGCAGTTAAGAGAGAATGTGTTGTTTACCCATTCAGATTAGCACTTCTGATTTTGCAAGTAACCGAAGTGCTTGTTCAAAATAGACCAAAAGCCTAATAAATCTTGGCAAAATGATGTTCTGTTGACTCAACACGGACTGATGGCAAATTAAACTAGGCTGTGACTGGCGGTTGAAACCACTCTAACTGTAGGCACAGACAGGTTTGAAAGTGGACACACTCCTGACTGGTATGAGTGTATCCTAAAACAGGGGGATCTCGTTATCCTGAAAACAGTTAGTCCCAAGGTTTTTTGGTAAAGGGATCCCTCTTAGAGCGGAGTCTTAATAAATGCATGTAAACTTAATGGTAAATGTGCGGCAACAAGGAGTATGAGCTTGGTCTTTTCAAGTCACTGGAGGAGGAGGCGACTTCATAGATATCACCATTCTCCATGTTGAGGGGAGTGCAGCACAACATAGGAATTTTTTGTTGAATTTTGACTTTGAATTTTTCCTAGTTTTGAATTTCTAACATTCATTTGTGGAATGTGGGAATTGGCTGGCTCGGCATTTGTTGCTTGTTTTTACTTGTCCTTGAGAAAGTGGTAAGCTGTCATCATAAAATGCTGCAGTTCATGTGGTATAGGTTGACCCATAGTTGTGTTAGGGAGGAACTTGCAGGGTTTTGGCATAATGAAACTGAAAGAACATCAATTAGCAAGTCAGGATGGTGAGTGACATGGAGGGGAGTATGCAGTTGATGATGTCATATATCTGATTCTGTCTCTGTGAAAGTGATCATGGAATTGTAAGGTGCTGTTTAAGGATCTTTAAATTTTCTGCATTGCATTTTGTCGATAACCAACACTCAGCTGCAGTGTGCATTTGTGGAGAGAATGGATGTTTATGCATGCGGCGCCAATCAACCTTTTCATCTGGATGATGTTGATGAAGCTGCATTTATCCAAGCAAGCTGGGAATATTCCATCGCTTGCTTGGCTTGTATTTTATAGATGGTGGATGGTGTTTGAGGTGTTAGGTGGAGAGTGATAAACTGCAGGATTCTTAGCCTCTGAACTGCCCTTGTCCTAATTATAAGTCCAATTGAGTTCTTGGTCAATGATAAACCCCAGGATGATGTTGGTGGAGGACTCTATGGTAACGCTGTTGAATGTCAAGGTGGATAAGTTTTCTCTTCTTGGAAACTGTCATTGGCTAGCATTTATGTGGTATGAATCATTCTTACTGCTTGTCAGCCCAAAAATGGCTGCTATTCAAGTCTTGCTGTATTTGAATGTGGACTGTTTCTGTATTTGGGTATTTGTGGAATATTGCACAGTCATTGGTGAATGTTCCCACTTCTGACCTTTTTTTTTGATGGGTCATTTGAAGCAGCTGAAGATCCTGGGCCTCAGGCACCACTCTGAGAAACTCTTGCAGAGATGTCCTGGAGTTGAGGTGGCTGATGTCTAACAACCACCAACATCTTTCTATGTATCCGTTATGATGACTCCAACTAGAGGAGCAATTCCTCATTGATTGCTTAGGGTGTAGGTTTGATATCCAGACGTTTCATTGCCTGGCTAGGTAACATCAGTGGCGACCTCAAGTGAAGCGAAGCTGTTGTCTCCTGCTTTCTATTTATATCTTTCTCCTGGATGGGGTTCCTGGGTTTGTGGTGATGTCATTTCCTGTTCGTTTTCTGAAGGGTTGATAAATGGCATCTAAATCTATGCGTTTGTTTATGGCATTGTGGTTGGAGTAGAAAGTGAGGGCTGCAGATGCTGGAGATCAGAGTTGAAAATGTGTTGCTGGAAAAGCGCAGCAGGTCAGGCAGCATCCAAGGAACAGGAGAATCGACGTTTCAGGCATAAGCCCTTCTTCAGGAATGAAGAAGGTTGGAGTGCCAGGCCTCTAGGAATTCTCTGGCATGTCTTTGCTTAGCCTGTCCCAGGATAGATGTGCTGTCCCAGTCGAAATGGTGTTTTTTTTCCTGTGTGTGTAGGGCTACGAGGGAGAGAGGGTCATGTCTTTTTGTGGCTAGCTGGTGTTCGTGTATCCTGGTGGCTAACTTTCTTCCTGTTTGCCCTACGTAGTGTTTGAGGCAGTCCTTGCATGGAATTTTGTAGATGATGTTGGTTTTATCCATGGATTGTACTGGGTCTTTTAAATTTTAGTTTTTGTTTGAGAGTGTTGGTGGGTTTGTGTGCTACTAGGATTCTGAGGGGTCTTAGTCTGGCTGTCATTTCTGAAACTTCTTTGTATGGTAAGGTGGTTAGGGTTTCATGCTGTGTTTGGTCTGCTTGTCGTGGTTTGTTCTTGAGGAATCTGTGGACTGTATTATTTGAGTATCCGTTCTTCTTGAATACATTGTATAGGTGGTTCTCCTCTGATTGCTGTTTTGCTAGGGCTCCCTGATGTCCCACTTTGTCAAATATGGCCTTTATATCAAGATGAGTGACTCTCTAGACAGTGAGTGTCAACTGACCAGCTACTACTTGATAGCATGGTTGATTATGCATTCCATCTTTTTACTGATCAAAAATTGTAATTGATAAGTTTTGGATTTGTCCTGCTTTTTGTACGCAGGATGTGGCTGGACAATACACCACATGTCGAATAACAATAGTGTGGCTCCCCTAGAACAGTTTGGCTAGGGGTGCAATGAATTCTGCAGCATGAGTCTTCAGTACTGTTGCTGTAACGTTGTCATAGCCCGTAGCCTTTTATCTAGTCACCAATCTTTTTCACTGTGCTGTAGACCTCTCCAGGTCCACCAAGTCTGTGCTGGTCAAAAACTACCACCTAAATACTTAATCGTCCCACTTTCCAGCACTTGACCCATGTGTCTTGGCATTGCAAGTATACACCTGAAATGCTACTAAAATGTTATGAGGGTTTCTGTCCGTACCACTTTTTTCTAGGCAGTGAGTTTCAAATTCCTGTTGTCATCTGGGTAGAAAAACCACCTCACCTACCCACTAAACCTCCTGCCTTTTACCTTAAACCTACTCCCTCTAGTCATTGATCCTTCTGCCAAGAAAAAGGTTCTTTCCCACATCCAGTTTTTAATGTCATTTTTCTCAATGTCCTGTCTCCTCTTCCCATGATCAATATCCAGTGGTCATCTCTGCTCTTAGAAAATCTGTCCCAATCTGCCTAATCTCTCTTCATAATTAAAACTCTCTTGTAATATCCAGTGCCTTCAGCCTTTTCTTGATGTCACATAGGGTGAGTTGAATTGGCTGAAGATTTAGTGTTGCTGGGTAGCTCTGGCCCAGATGGTGAGCGGAAGTCAAGATGGATTGTACCTTCAGCCAGAAGCATTTGCAATAGTATTCAGCCAAAAATGCCAAGTGAGTGATCCAACCTGTTTCACAGGTGCTATTCCTCAGCAAATGCAATTCATCCCTTGACATCAAGAAATGGTTGAGGACATTGGATGCTACCCTTGGTGCTGAAAGTATTTCAGCAATGGTATTGAAGACTTCAGTGCCAGACCTTGTTGCACTCCTAGCCAAGCTGTTCCAGTAAAGTTACATAATTGGCAGCAAAATAAAAAATTGCCTGGTTATGTCTTGTACTCTGACCAAGCAAGACAAATCAAATCAGGCCAATTACCACCCTTTTATTGGTCATGAATAGTGATGGGAAAAATTATTATATAATCAAGCACACTTACTTTGAAATAACCAGCTCACTCCTCCTCAGTTTGTATTCTGCAAATGTCTTGACTTTGATCACATTAGTCTTAGTTCAAACATGGACAAAAGAGCTAAACTCCAGAAATGTGGTGGGAGTGATTGTCCTTGGCATCAAGGTTGCACTTGGGCGGCATGGTGGCACAGTGGTTAGCACTGCTGCCTCACAGCGCCAGAGACCTGGGTTCAATTCCCGCCTCAGGCGACTGACTGTGTGGAGTTTGCACGTTCTGCCCGTGTCGGCGTGGGTTTCCTCCGGGCTCCGGTTTCCTCCCACAGTCCAAAGATGTGCAGGTCAGGTGAATTGCCCATGCTAAATTGCCCGTAGAGTTAGGTAAGGGGTAAATGTAGGGGCATGGGTGGGTTGCGCTTCGGCCGGTCTGTGTGGACTTGTTGGGTTGAAGGGCCTTTTTCCACACTGTAATGTAATCTAATCTAATCTTAACTGAAATTGGCATCAAGGAACCTTAGCAAAACCAGAATCAGTGGAAATTTGTGAGGAACTGATGAAAATGTCTCTGGTTGGAGACATGTGTAGCACGAAGAAAGAAGTGATGTGGGTGACCGATCATCCCAGCTACAGGACACCACTAAAGTAATTACTTCTGCAGGGTCCTGATCCAGTTATCTTCACCTTTTCAATAAAATGAAATGTGGGAATTTTTTTCTTGCATAATGTTCCTCATTCAGGACTTCAGGTACAGTTGCGGTCCAAGTGCAGCAAATTTGGACAGTATCACAGAAGGTCCAGGCAATGACCGTTTCCTCAATCCCCAAAGCCTATCTATCATCTGAAAGTTGCAAGTCAAGTGTGATGGGATATGCTATCCATTTTCCTTGGTAAGTGCAGCTCCAACAACATTTCAGTTGTTTGATTTGTCCAGTCTGCTTGATTTGTCGCTATCAACAGACAAAACATTATCTCTACCATCAATGCTCAGTCACAGCATTGCATGCCATATGCAAGATGCAAAAGAAATTTATAAGGCTGCTTGACAGCACGTTCCAAATCCACAATTATTAAAATCGAGAGGGACAAGGGCAGCAAGTGTGTGGGAGCGCCACCTGAGTAACTCTCTTTTTGAGACACACTCGATCCTGCTTTGGAAACACATCGCCATTCCTTCAGTGTTATGAGTTAAAATCATGGGACTTCCTCCATCACTGTATTGTGAGTCTATCCATAAATGAAAGAAAATTGTTTGACTGGATATATAATTTTTTTGTGGCAGTGGGATTTGACTGAACATTTCAGAATTTTTAGAAGTTGCAGCTGCTGCTTTGCATGTATTGAAGAGGGCTTATTGCAAACATTTAGATTTTTCACCACAGTTATTCACACTACAGGTGAAGACTTATATTCATTATATTATTTCTCTCAAATATTTGTGTGGTACTGCTTTGGAAATGCATGGTTTGGTATGCAACTGTGATGATACAATCCAATGTAATAAATGTTGGAATGAGAAAATTGACCCCCTCAATGTTTATTAAATTAGTACCATTGTACCTCAGCTTTAGCTAAATATTTTATTTTATTTTATTTTATTTGAAAGTCAATGGCCCTGACTGTACACAGCTTACACTTCGCTAAACTGACTGAAACGTCCAAAATCTACCATTAGCCTTTTAAAAATAGTCAACTCTGTTCTGCTACTTTTTTTTTGAGGAAGAGTACACCAAAGTTGTTTAACCCTGTTATGCAGGGAAAAGAAAATCAATCTCTGACCCAGTGTCAAAAGTAGATGACCTCATTTTTAAGGTAGTCCCTAGTTCTGGATTCTCCTACAAGAAAGCTTCCACTCTGCATGGGTACTGTCATGCCCCTTCAGGATCCTATTATTAAGTTCAACAAAGCCACCACCTATTCTAATAAACTCTAGTGGATCAAGCCTAGCCCATCTTATTTGTCCCCATAAGGCAACCTGCCAATTCCAGGTATTAATCTTCTAAAGTGCTTCCAACACTCTCTTACATCCTCGGTATCACTTCTCTGCATTTCTAATTCTGTTGAGGTCCTCCCTCCCATCCACTTTGTAACTTATGGCTGTTTGCTTTTATACTATCATAGAATCCCTACAGTGTGGAAATAGGCCATTCTGCCAACTGAATCGACAACAACCCTCTGAAGAGCATCCATCAAGACCACCTTGATACCCTATCCCTATAACCCTGCATTTTAGATTAGATTATTTAGTGTGGAAACAGGCCCTTCGGCCCAACAAGTCCTCACCGACCTGCCGAAGCACAACCCACCCAGACCCATTCCCTTACTTTTACCCCTCCACCTAACACTACGGGCAATTTAGCATGGCCAATTCACCTAACCTGCACATTTTTGGACAGTGGGAAGAAACCGGAGCACCCGGAGGAAACCCACGCAGACACTGGGAGAATGTGCAAACTCCACACAGTCCCGTGGCTAATCCACTTAGCCTGCACATCCCTGGGGCAATTTGGCATGGCCAATCTATCTAGATTATATATCTTTGCACTGTGGGAAGAAACCGGAGCACCCAGAGAAAACCCCTCAAGCAGGCAGAGAATAGGCAAACTCCCTGCAAACAGTTGCCTAAGGATGGAATCAAATTCTGGTCCCTGACATTGTGAGGCACCAATGCTAACCACTGAGCCACCATGTTGCCCCACTTTCTTTTGAAGACAATTTAAAAATAGCTGCTTGCTTCATCTGTGTCTATTTTTATTTTCCAACATTAATTCCCCAGACTTGCTTCTATAGAAGCAATACTTAGGTTAATTGACCTTTTTATATTATATAAAGTTCTCTTCCCCTCTTCTCCCTTCCCCCCCCACCACCACCACCACCACCATCGACAGGTGATACATTCCAACACCTACTGCGGATGCCCAAAACTGCAGATAGTTGTGAACCCTATCATAATGGGAATTTTACCTCCCCAGTAGCTCCCTGGATTTGCAACCTTCCATGTAATATTTTCAGGCTGCAGTAAACTGTGGATAACAAACTGCGGAAACAGATTTCATTGTCTCATGCTTTTACAGGGATGGTGATGGTCTAGTGGTATTTTCATTGAGCTTTTGATTCTGCGACCCAGATAGTGTTCTGGCACTGGGGTTTGAATCCTGCCATAGCAAATGGTGAAATTTGAATCCAATAAAATAACCTGGGATTGATGCCCATAATGATAACTACAAATCGATTGTTAGGCAAAATCCATCTGGTTCAGCAGGTACTTTAGGGAAGGAATCACCTACCCTTACCTAGTCTGGCCTAATGTGACTCTAAATAGCAATGTGGGTGCCCTATGGGTGATTAGGGGGTGGGCATTAAATGTTGGCCTAGCCAGAAACCCCCTCATTCCCATGACTGAATTTTTAAAAATCTCTACTTTTTCCATCCTTAATAAGCCCTATTAAAACAGCTTAATTCTTCAATAAAAATGGCTAAAATAATAATGTTCTGTCCAACCTGTGACCCATCTTTGCAAAATGTTTTTTCATTGAAATTAGATCCTATCTTATTTAAGTAAGGGTACTACAGTGGCAGTATAGTGGCTCAGTGGTTAACACTGCTACGCTGCAGTGCCAAATTTTAGGGTTGGGTAACTCCAGCCTTGGGTAACTGTCTGTGTGGAGTTTGGGCATTGTCGCATTGTCTGCGTGGGTTTCTGCTGGGCGCTCAGATTTCCTCCCACAGTCCAAAGATGTGCAGGTTAGGTGGATTAGCCATGCTGAATTTCCCATAGTGTCCGGGGATGTGCAAGCTAGATGAGTTGGTCATTGGAAATGAGGGGTGATGGGGATAGGGTGGCAGGGTAGGATTCTGCTTGGAAGGTCAGTGCAAACCTGATGGGCTAAATGGTGTCTCTCTGCACTGTGGGATTATGTCGTTCTGTGATTTAGGTAATCACAGATTCTTTTTTCTTGCTGGGATGTATCTCTTCTGTGTATTCTTTAAAATATCCTGGGAATGTATACTGTTGCACCTCCTATTGATCTATTCCTTTCCCTAATTAGCCTGTTTGTATTAGCTAGCTGTTTTTTTCATTCATAATTGTAATTTCCCTCTAAGTTTAAAGTACTACCTGAACCCACTCTTCACTCCTTCAAACTAAAAGTAAAGTCAATCATGTGATATTATGTTGCAAGACTGAAATTACTGTAGCATTTGTCGTTTTACTTGCATTGAGGATGCCGAGTGGAGATTTGGTTTAAGGCTTGCCTGGTTGAGAAGGAGTGAATGGAAAGGATCTAAATCCCTTTCGAAATAAGGGTGACATAGATTTAAAATCCTTTCAAAGGAATAAGGGAGAGATAAAGGTCTGGAACTCTTCGTTTGAAAGATTCGTAGAGGCAGAAAAACAAAATACGTTTAAAAGATGTTTAGATAGACATCTGAATTCTTGTCGCCCATCGTATTTGAGCTCTGTGCTTGAAAAATGGCATTCCCTGAATGTGTGTATATACTTTTTTTTCAGGATGCAGAAATAATGGGCAGATTGGCTTTTTTAACTATGCTGTTAATTGTTTCCCTTTTAGAAAATGCTGAACTATGTGTTGGGATCTGGGCAGAAGGACTTGTGAATTCCTCCTTCTAAGAGCCAGTCGGGGCATGGTTCAGTTGACTGCCATCGTGCTGTAATGCTATAATTTGCAGTCGGAGATCATTTAATAGTGCACAAATACTGCACTAATTTTAGGTGTAGATTAAATTCCCTAAGTGTGGAAACTGGCCCTTCGGCCCAACTAGTCCACACCGAGCCTCTGAAGAGTAACCCAACCAGACCCATTCCTTCTGCACCCAACATTATGGGCAATTTAGCATGGCCAGTTCACCTGATATGCACATCTTTGGACTGTGGGAGGAAACCGGAGCGCACTCCGGAAAACCACGCAGACTTGGGAAGGGTGTGCAAACTCGCACAGTTGCCCGAGGCTGGAATTGAACCTGGGGCCCTGGTACTGTGAGGCAGCAGTACGAACTACTGAGCCACCATGCCACCCCATATAGTCATTTGATTGACAAGTAATCTTTTGTGGCAGAAGGCTTCAGGAACATTTGAACCCCTTTAAAGCAAGAACCTGCATCCTTGGAGAAAAAGATATTAACTTTGTAAATCATAGTTTATTTCCTCTAAAATATGGGGTACAAATAGAAAATAGGAGCAGGGTAAGCATTTTAACCTTTTTTTTAATATGATAGGTGATCATCCAACCTGGTATCCTGTTCCCATTTTCTTTGATCCCTCATGTCCTTTAATCCCTCTAGTCCTATTAACTATATCCAACTCTTTCTTGAAACTGTTCAAGTTTTGGTTGCAAACACTTTCTGTAGCACAGAATTCCACAGGCTCACCACTGAGTGAATTTTCTCCATCTCCGTCCTAAATGGCCTTCAGTGTATTCTTAGACACCGATCTCTGGTTCTGGTACAATATCCTTCTGAAGGATCCAAAATGATTTGCACCAAATTAACCACTTTTGCAAACCTACATGCAAGTTGCATAGATAAGATCCATTTAAATTGTCAAGAAGTATGATGGTTGAGGGATAGATCACCAGGGCCTTAGGAGAGGTCCCTGCTCTTTTGATATAGTGCAGTGGTCTATTAAATCCGTATGAGGAACATTGAATCTTTAAAGTAAAGTAAAAAAGTAAGCATTCAATTTGACATGTGCGTGCTGGCTCTATTTTTTGAAGTCTCTCCAGTTTACTTCAGCCATTATGTATATTTGCAATGTTTTGCCCATCATAATTTGCCATCCAAAAGATACGACCAGCAGTACATGGCAGTGATATGTTAATCTGTCATGTGACTGTCTCGTGCCTTAGCAATGGACTCCATTATTTGTGTACAATATTACCGAGAGCATATGACATTACTGATCACATTATCCACCATTTCTTTTCTGTTTTTTGGTTAGCTTTTGTGGCATTGTTTTAGCTTGTACTATGTTGAGAATTAATGGTACTTTATTCCTCAGCTCGTCGTTATTTCTCCTGTCACAGAGGCTTCACTCCACTTCACTTTTCCTGGTGTAAGCATTGGCCCTGTTGTTCAGTCTGAGTTCAGCTTTCACATGCATGCAGGCAACTCCAGCTTTATCTCTTTATCCCACCATTGAGCTGCATAATTTAGTGTAGCATCCTAGGCAAAGAACTTGAAGGTTATCTGCACATTCAGAATTGAAACAAGGAAAAGATCAAAAACAGTAGCTAGAAAAACATTCCAAGGAAATGGAACCTCCGATTGTTGCCGCAACACAACCAGCAGAGGATTTGAACAATAAAGAGGATGACCCCATAAATGAACCGGAAGATCAGAAGATTGTCATGTTGAATCCGTAAAGAGGACCATTTGCTGTACCCTGAGACTGATGCAGAAGGAATTAGCTGAGCAACTTGGACTATCCGTCTGACCTGCTGAAATAGTGGCAAGGCATGGGAGATGATTTCAGCAACTATGGCTCCTTGAGTCCAGCATGAAGGCATTCATAGGCAAAGATTTCAACATGGCTGTTCAGAAGAATGAGCTCTTAGGATTCTCCTTTCTACTGAAAGGTGTAAGGATGAACAAATTGCGTGGTTTTTCTTCTCTCTCTTGCTTGTCTGGGACATACAATACAGTAATTGGAAATTCTCTTATACTCTGCGTGCATAATAAAGGATGCAGAGGCTATCTGACTCTACAAATTGTTTACGGTGTCTAGCAGTGAATGAATGATGCTGGCTTCTCCCTTTTTCATAGGGGAAGCAGAAAGTAGCCAAAGCTACTTTTGGGAGAGAAGATCAATTTTTTTTATTTACTGTCATTTTTGTTCGATTTATTAGAAATCGATATATTTAAAATTCTGTAAACTACAAGCACGATTGTTGTCTTTTTCTTATTTTCATCTGTTTGTGTTTAAAGTTTTAGTTTGTATGCGAGTCATTGGCTGTCAGCATTTGCCTATCCATAATTGATCAGAAAGTTGTGAAGAGTTGGCCAAATCAAGTCAGGATGGTTGGTTTTCTTCCCTAAAGGACATTAATGAACCAGATGCTTTTTTTTAATGATAGTTGATGGTTACATGGTCATCATCAGGCTTGATTTTTATTATTGATCTTTACTCCATTCAAGTTTAAGCCATTTGTCTGGCATTCTTGCACCCATCCAAATCCCTGGCTAAGGTCTTGGGGATTACTAGGCTACTGGCAGATACCAATTTAATCCATCTAAGTCCTTGCAGGTATCTTGTGCCTAGGAATTGCTGATCATCTCTTGTTAGAAGCCAAATTTAATGCTTCTGTGAAATTGCCTGACATTGTCCTCCTTGCCTTCCATTGGAAAAACACTACGTTTGAGTTTGACCAATACCAAAATCATGCTTGCATTAAGCATGTTGCTATGTTTTGTTGAAATAAGTTGACAAAGACCGTTCATATTCAGATCTGCTGCTGAGAGACTAGCTATGAACCTTTCTTTCCCTTTAGAAGGAGGCACATTTCAAGGGGTGCCTAAAGGAACCACCGTACTCAATGACCTTCCAGCGAGATGTCAGATCGTTTGGGGCAAACTGCAAAGGGAAAGGATGGAAAAACCAAGTACTCATCACTCAACTTGTTTGATACTTATAAAGGAAAGTCCTTAGAAACCCAGAAACCCACAGGTAAACCACTGATTTAATAGATTCTTCATGAACCATGTAAGAACTTGTTCTTTCCATTCATGTTTACTTTTTGGCACACAGATCAAATTGTCGAACTGGTTATTAGTGTTGTCATTACATTCATTTCAGATGTGAATATATTATTGTCTTTGAAAAATAAATCTTTAAACTACTACACTTTCTGAAGATTCTGTGCTTCTGCTGATGTATGTTGCAGCAGAACCAAATCCTGATGCCATACAAAGTTTTCTTTTTAATAAAATAATTCTTGAAGGAGAATAGAATTTGGAAGGTTTTTGTCTTGCACTCATCAGAACTAAAATGCAAGGAGCAAACTCTGAAAAGAGACCCCGCTTTGTGGAGAATGAGAAGAAGGTGTTGATTGGATGGGCCGTAATTGGCAAGATGTAGCAAGAACAGTTAACTATCTATCAAAGTTTATGGGTGGCACAGTGGCTCAGTGGTTAGCACTGCTGCATCACAGCACCAGGGTCACAGGTTCGATTACATCTTCGGGTGACTGCCTGTGTGGAGTTTGCACATTCTCCCCGTGTCTGCATGGATTTCCTCCAGGTGCTCCAGTTTCCTCCCACAGTCCAAAGATGTGCAGGTCAGGTGAATTGGCCATGGTAAATTGCCCATGGTGTTAGGTGCATTAGTCAGAGGGAAATTGGTCTAGGTGGGTTACTCTTCGGAGGGTCGGTGTGGACTGGTTGGGCCAAAGGGCCTGTTTCCACACTGTAGGGAATCTAATCTAATCTTATCTAATCTAATCTATCTAATCTTGGTCCTCAAACAAGGCAAGTAGGTTCTGACTGATCAGGGCACTGCCATTGGAGTGTAGCAGATTCCCTGTGTCATCTATCCTTTGGGAAAAGGGTGCAATACTTTTAGCATGTACAAATCATTGCAATGCCAGCCCAGCTGATATTAAATTTGGTTTCCTGTACAACTCTAAACCCAGATCCGATTCATTTATTAAGTGAGTTTCAACAGCAGAATCGCATGTAAAGGTCGATATACTATTGAGGTTTGTAGGCATTGGCTGATTGAGCATGAACTACATGTGCCAGCTTTGAGTGATCAACAGGAAATGTTTGAGAAGATCTGCCAGTCATAGTGAGATGTCACGTACATCCCAGTGCTGGAGATTTGTGTATCCTATTACTTCACTCAATTGTGCATAAGGTAAATTTCTGCTTCCTGCCGTTTTCCATTCTTGTGGGTCTGTATTGGAACCATTGGATTTGGATCCATAGTGGAAATCCTAGATGAGTTTTATTTTAAGCAAACTACCTATCTTTTAAACTCCAGAGATTAGCTAATTTGACGGAAACCAGATTAAGGCTGAGTCATTCCTAATATCTGTGCCTCTGCAGTACACCAGGCATTACAGATGCTGCTGAGACTTCAGGGGAAAACACTGTTTGAAGTCAACAGATTTTTCAAAACAAAGGGATTGGGGATATTTTAAAAACATGAAGTTTTTAAAAGAAACATTTATTGATTAGACTGATGTTTTTGGACTTTCTTTACATTTAAACTATATTTGAGTAAAAGTTGCAACTGGAACCTGATGCTATTGATTAGCTTTCTGTATAGAATATCAGTTTTGAAATTCTCTTCTGTCTTTGCAGGCTTTCTGCCATAACGTTTCCTTGCGAGGCAGCTGTTATGAGTTTTTGGTTAAATGTTATTGTTTTTCTCCTTTTTTTTGCCAGTCACCGCACGTCATGGATTGCAGAGTCTCGGTAAAGTTGCCGCAGCACGGCGCATGCCACCCCCTGCAAACCTACCAAGTTTAAAAGCGGAAAATAAAGGCAATGACCCCAATATTTCTTTAGTACCAAAAGACGGAACAGGATGGGCAAGCAAGCAAGAATCACAAGACCAAAAGAGGTAAGTGTTTTGATGTCATGCACTGCTCGTCAGTGTTATGGCTTGTAGCTGTGCCAAGTTTTTTCTTTTGCATGGTGTTAATGCATAATGGTTGACAAAATTGTAACCACAGTTTTCAGTACTTTTATTTTAAGCCTTCAAATTCCATTGGAATCTTCAGCTTATCGTCCTTTTGCAGAATGACCAAGGATGGGAGTCTGTGTGTTGGAATACGAATAGAACAATAAGCCCCATTGAAGCCATCTGTATTTGATCAGTCCTATTTTCAATCTTATTGGCATATCTCTCATTTTCCTTCTATCTAATTGCCTTTAATGTACTGTCTTGCTTCAATGGCCTGTCTACATTTTCATCACAGCAATAATTTTGTGGAATACATTTGTTTCCAACCTTTGAATTTTTCATTTCCACTTCTTGATAAATGACTCCTTTTGATTATAGAGAATAATTAGCTTGCATTAATTCTCTTTATAATCTTGAAAGCTTCAGTTGCTTATATGCTTCAAGTCAAGAAACTTCCCACTTTTACCTGTTCTATCTTTACGTTTTAATGAGTCGTCTTCTCTTGTCTGTTTCTGCGAATGTTTCTGGTTAGTCTTATTTTCTTTCCAAATAAGCAAGTGTCAATACTAAGAGTTAAAACTTGCAAATGACAAATTGGGTCGTGCATCAGGAAATGCTGTTTCTTAAGCATCAATTGACATGTTCTGTGGGCTTCTGCAGAAAACAACGGAAGTGGAAAAGCCCTGGAATTTTTTTTTTTAAAGCAATGTTGCCGTGGGAAGCATTTGCATCATTCTTGACAGATGATCTCAGCTGAGATGCATAGTCTTCCCTCACCTGTAATTATCTTTCAAATAATAATTCGCTTGTGCTTGGACATTCTTCTGCATTGTTGTAACTACTTTTTAAATGTTTCTGTAATGATTTCCCCCTCGACTAAGTGAGCAATTGGTAAGCTACCTACACTGAAGATTAAATGAAATTGCAAAACATTCCTTTGTGATGCATTTGTAGACTGTTAATACTGAGAAATTACTGACCTTAATAGCCCCCTATATTTCTAGTCACATGGATTTAATTCTCCTCCTGTTAGATTTTTAAACATCTTTGTAGTTTTACATTGGCATCATGCATGCTCCTGATGCCAACTACTTAAACAATATAAAGCAAGAAATACGGAGTCTTGTATCTTGTATTCTGTTGATCATGTGACAAACCAAACTTGGAATGTTGTGCAAGAATAGCAGTACTGTTAATTTAAGTGTCTGTTTTCCTCTTTTTTTAAAAAAAAAAAATTGAACTAGGAATCTGTCTGTACTTAAAACATGAGTAATAAATTTAGGAGGCTGGACAAGTAATGCTCGAATAGAGAGAATGTGCTAGAAATCCATGTGGACAGCTTCTGACATTCTATTGGTGCAAGCTTTTTTGCATCAGGGAATAGCAAGTGTTTGTTCTGATCCTTTTTGATCAGAATTTGATTTGTGATTTTAGGATGAAGTAGTGTTGCAGGTGAAATAGCCACTAGCTCCTTCTCAATCTTTTAAAGTTGTATTTGAGCCATGCTAAGTTGTCACCAAGTAAACTAGAGATCACAAGTTTTGTTGCTGTTTTAGGAAAATGCATTTACAGACACAACTTGTTAACAGCAGTGCAGAAATGGGGCAAGTGGTTAGCATTGCCTGAGGTTTTATTGCCTGTGGGACTGCCCAATCCACTCTGTATCTGTGATTTTTTTTTTGAAAGAGAAACAGCATAGGCTTCACCTTTTACACCATTGTTCTTTCTGTCCGCTTTGGACTGCCATACTAGCAAATCGAACAATGGAAGGTAACTTTAATAAAGATCAAAAGCAACTTTGGGGCCCTCTTTAAAATGCAGTCAGTGTGTTTGTAGCTGGGCCTAATTGTAGATTTGAGGGTTGAACTGCCATCTATCCAAGAGATGTATCATAAGCTGTCTTAATAAAGTGATTAAAATTTTTTTGTTTGTAATGGACAAGACCAAAATATATTAAAAAGATATCCTAGATCCAAACAACATGTTCTTATTTTAAAGGCAAGTGCCAGCTGTTGTATTCTGGATACAAATTGATTGGTTAAACGTACCGGTCTTGCAGCAAAGCACACTTTTTATTTATACGCTATAGTTAAAATACTGAAGAGAAGAAATTACAGTATCTTAACTCTTTTGGAAAACTTAACAATATTAGATTATTTAGCTACTAAACAGTTACTGTTCCAAAATATAGCATCTCATCCAAGGCAAATTCAGTAAAATAGATTGTCTCTCATGCAGTTCTCCAGTCCAGGAGGAAAAGAAACATCAAGAGAAAATAGAGAACGAGAGTGTGTAGCTGCAAGGAGCTACTGAAAAACTAAAACCAAAAGTCCTAGCTTTGGAGGAGCCAGACCCCGCCCATTTGGGTTGCTTCTATTGTTTCAACTTTGGATTCAATTGGATTCAAATAGACAGCTCAACACCTCTGTCTTAAAACCCCTCCAAGAAAATGGATAAAATATGCATCTTAAAGCATATTATTATCAAAGATTTTCACAAGGTCTTTAGTGAGTTATCCATAATGGACTAATTAATGTGATTAGTAAATGTGGATCCAAGAACCAGATGTTGAATAGATCGGTTTCAAGACCGATCCAAATGTAGGAGTAGAAGGTAGTTAGAATGACAGGTGGCACATCCCTTTCAACAGGGATCAGTGTTGACCCCGTACCTGTTGATTGTTTTCTTGTTTGTTTGTGGGATGAGGGCATTGCTGGCTAGGCTAGCATTTAATGCCTATTCCTAACTTCCTTCTGGGCATTTTCGACAACCACATTTGTGCGGGTCTGGAGTCAAATGTAGACCAGGTTGGGTAAGGGTAGCATTTACCTCCCTAGAAGTGTGAATCAGTGAACCAGATGAGTTTTTCCCAAAATCAACAGTGGATTCATGGTCATTATTCGACTCTTAATTCCAGAGTTTTGTTAAATTCAAATTCTGCCATCTGAACAAGGGTCCCCAAACATTTACTTGGTCTCTGGATTAGCAATCTAACTAGGATTGCCTCCCCAAAGGATTGATCAAATGTACAATTTCTAATTATTACTATTTCTACATTCTTCAAGTTTATAAATCAGCAAATAAAATTTAAACTGATAAATGAGGTCTTGCATTATGGTAGGAAGAGTATGGATGTCACTTATTACTTGGGAGGTGCAAGTCAGGATAGGTTAAAGGAATAAAGGGATTCAAGAATACAAAGCTGCTTATTGCAGTATTGCACTGCAGGTTAGCAAGGGCATAACACAAAAGCAAATAAGGCACCAGACTTCTTTCCTCCAGGGATAAGCTTGAAAGGTAGGAAAACTAAAACCTGTATCAAATGTTGGGTAGATCACACTGTGCAGTCTTGCTCACTATTATTAAGGTGTACTTTGGAGATGGTGCAGCGATGATTCACAAGAATGTGTCAGAATTACTTGGGTGTAAGGTGTCAGGAAATAAACAATTGAACTGCGCTTCAAAGACAGGATTTGTAAAATTTATGAAAAGTTTTGACAAAGTAGATGCTTAGTAAATATTTTATCTTGTGGGATACAGCATCACTAGAGAACATCAATACAAGAGAGTCACAGAATTCCAGTAGGGAATGTAGAAGAATGTTCAATACTCATTGATGTTAAAATTGTCAAACTGGTTGCCACAGCAACCAGTAGCAAATAGTATAGATGCATTTTAAGGAACAATTGAGCGAGTATATGATGAAGAGAATTGAGGCTTTGATGCTTTCAGTTAGGGAAAGATTTACAGAAGATTTGGTGGAATTTGTATGTATTTGTTCTTAACCTAGACCTGAGCAAAATGATTAATAAGATTCAAAGTTCTGTTATCGTGTTTTTCTTCCATTGTGCATAATTCCAATTGAGCTAAGTGGCCTGAAGTTTATAGTGCAATTCTTAGTGTTCTGTTTGGTAACAGGGAGAAAAGGTGAAAAATGATGCCAGTATTTGTTAGATTTCTCTTTGGCCTTTTATGCCCTATTATTCATAGTTTGTGGTTGATTTGTACAGTTCAATTTACTTGGACTGCTAAACCTGGAGCATTGTCTTTGTTTGATGAAGTAAGCAAGTGTTGGCATGAGCAGATGCATGCACAGCTGCAGTTTTGTCTGCATTAGTTTAATCATCTTCCCAAGCCACTCTGGTATAATTTGAATCTTTTGTTGTTTCTTAGTTTAATCAAGATTTGCCATAGTGGTGCTTGTTATGATACCAGCTGATATTGCTACTGGACAATCTGATCCCAGCATAAGTGTTTGAACTTTTTTTTTAAAACTAGTTCATCCTCGATTTTCAGCTAATAGTCTCTCTTCTCGTACAAGAACTTTTCCATTTAACATGTTACTGTCCTTGCAGCCACCTGCTCCACTTTATGGTTCTATTCCCTGTGGTACTATGACTGAGCTATTTTTGTGAAGGGATTTAAAAGTTATAAACTACCATCTATGTATCACCAGTTTAAAATCCAGAATTTTAAAAAATTAATATTTTCAGCGCAGTGACGTGGCTGAACTTGGTTATTTTGTTGGGATTGAAGTGAAAAGGGCATGATCACAAAAATTTAAGAAGGAAAATTATATAAAATGATTTGTCTTAAATTTGAAACTGTCACCATCAACTCTGCCTGCATGATCAGTGTTCTTTTAAAAACAGTAATATATGCTCTTTGATTTGCTCTTTAAAATTAAATCTCTTCAAACTGAATTGATTCTTTGCAAACACCCTTCTCTTACTGAGCCTGAATCGTCCTTTCCCACAGCAGTACTCTTGAGCTCCAAGTTTGACCTGCAACTAATGGACTAGTCTGATCGTCATGTGAATATCGAAGAAGACGATCCAAGCACAGTGTTCATGCCAGGTCTTTGTGAAGCAGTTCAATTGCCAATAAATTTATCTTTTTGGGGGGAGTGGGGGTTGAAAAAACTCCTCCTTTTTCAAAATCTTGTTATGAAGATGTGGGTGTACTGTACCTTCTTAGAAAGTTAAAAGCTAGCAGAACTACCTGACAGTGCAAAGTTATCATGTAACCTTTTTGGTCCAGTAGCTGGTTGCCTGGAGAGAACAAAAATCAATTTGCATTGGGCCAATCTGTTTAAATTCTGCCCAAAAAAACCAATTCCAATCTAGTTTGAATTTAGCATATTGACAATATTACAAGCCAATGAGACAATCTGATGCTGTGGGGGGTATAAGACTGGGAAAAATCAAACAGTTGGGAGAGAACTGCCAAAAGACCAACACATGTAGACTGCTGGTCAAATTGACAGGTACCTGTTTCGAGAAGGAGTTTTCACAGAAGAATGTTGACACTGACTTGGAAAGCAAATCTGCAAAGAAAAGATTTGACAGCTGGCTGGTTTTGAAATTTGAATCTTTCGGTAAATCTTAATCAGGACTTTTATTGGACTAGTATTATAGGAGGGAAAGTAAAAGTTAGGTTAGAGCAAGGACTTTTTATAAATAGTTGTTAATTGTTCTCTGTTGTACTTTAAGAAATAAAGCTGTTAATTTTTACTTTAAATAGTTCTTGGCCTCTTGGATTTTCAGAGATTACTGTACGAGATAAATCTTGTATTGCGTTTAAATTGAGCAGGAGTGTTTACCCGTGTTGCAACAGTCTTCACTTGTTGGCAGGACAATACCATCTGCATCTTCCCAATATGTGAACCTGTCCTGTGGTTTATTTTTGTTTCCCAACTATCAACTCTTCTCAGTCTCTCTGGCAACATTGCCAATCGTTTGAAACCTGGGTGGCGCATTTGATCCTCAGATGAGCTTTTGTCCTCCCCTCCTTCCAGCCATCCTTAAGACTGCCTATTTCCAACTTCATAATGTCAACTTTGCAGCCCAAATTGTACCCATCCTACTTCGTGCTCCAGTTTTATACATTGACATCCAATCAACTATGCCATCTCCAGGCAATGGGGTGAGCACTATGTGCATTCCATGAAACCTTATCATTTCAAAACTAAACATCAAGGTATGTCCCTTGTGGGTGTTGCTGTTGCTGCTGCCACTCCGAAGGTATAAAGAGCCAGAAGCTTTGATGTTTCTGCTCAAACAAAGGGACATGAATGACTCTTCCTCAGTGTCATTGTATACAGCAAAAGCTGGCCACAACTGCAGTGAGGGTGAGTCCGACTCTTTCAGACATTTAGTATACTTGACTGCTTAAGAGCCCCTTGCCCTGTGTCCAGACTTTCTGCAATTATGTGAAATCATCTGTCTGAACCTGGTCTACTGGTTCATCACCATCCTTGACACTGATTAGGTCAATGCTGCTCTCAGCAAGGGTTTTAGAAATAGCTTACAGTCTGTCCTCCTAACTAACACACATCTCCTCTGACTGCATATCTGCTCCTGACTCATTTTTTTCATTGCTCATTCATGTAGTGGTCAGGACTGCATTCTCAGTGTTAAGTACATATTTGAGTTTGTATTCGATCTTTCGTAATCCATAATTTAGACCTTTGCCTGTTCTCCCTTTTTAACAGGTATATTTTCTTTTTCTCCTTCTTGTATGATTTTGAGTGATAAAGTTTGTGGTGGGTGCAAACCTGTATTCAGCATTTCAACATTGTCCTTCGTTAATTTCAGTACCGATGCATCGACAGCTCAGCAGCCGGAATCGCAGCTGCCGCCGGCTTCACAGACGTCTGGCTCCAGTCAGCCGAAACGTCCAGCAGCAGCAACAGCAGTGGTAGCAACTCCACAGGAGGTGGGCAGTGCTTGTGATTTTGTTAGTTTGTGGTTGTTGTTGAGATTGTTGGTAGCATATGTTAGTATTTTTACTTTGCAATACGTCAGTGATGCTCCCCTTCCCCTGCTCTTCTCATTCTTCCTTTCTTCCTCCCTGCTTGTCTCTAACCCCAAAATAATTGAGGTTGGTTTGTGGATTGGGTGATTACTGATTCAAGCCCAGCCTAGACTGACGCACTGAAGTACAGGAATGCCTTCTATCATTGAGGAGGGGCCAGCGTCCTTTGGATGAAGTGTTGAATTGAAATTTTTTTTTCCTCCACTTTGAAATGGTTTGGATGACTCAAAGAATTGTAGCTCTGCTTTGCTGGTCAATATTTGGCACAAGACCAGATGCAGACAAGTTTGACTGAGGAATCTGTGTCTCAATTGTGGAGGCGCGAATCATAATTTTATCAGTCTTCCTGAAACTCAGGCTGAGTGCCAGAGAAGTACAGAATTCACAAATGTACACCCTTGTTCACGAAAAGGTGTAGAAACTTATGACCACATGGGTTGATCAATGAGGAGGCAAGTGGCAGATGAATGGAAGAGAGAAGTGACCGGGTGAGACAGTATAACAAGTTCGCAAGGAGCTTCAGGAGCAGGGGGACCTGGGGGTACATATAAAATCATTGAAGGTGACAAGAATGATTTAAAGAATTGGTTAACAAAGCATAGAACATCTTGGGTGTTATCATTGAAGGCCCAGAGTATGTGAGTAATGAAGTTAAGCATGTATTAAACTTTTTTTTTACAGTCACAGCTAGAGTATGTTGCCCAAAAAATCCAAAGAACTGCAAATGCTGGAAATCCAAAACACAAACAAAAACGGGAGGTCTGACAGCATCTGTGTAGAGAAAGCAGAGTTAACATTTTGGGCCCAGTAAAACCTACCTTTGGAATGGATGTTGAATACTGTCTGTTTCTGGATGTTGCACTTTGAGGGATGCTGTGGGAGCAGAAAAAGATCCATGAGATTAATTGCAAGGATGAGGAGTTTCAGATATGAAGCTAAATTTAAAAAGTTGAGTCTATTTATTACTAAAAGGAGGTTAAAAATCGCACAGCACCAGTTGCATAGTTCAACAGGTTTATTTGGAAGCACTAGCTACTAGTTTTGAGTGCTGCTCCTTCATTGGATAGCTGTGGAGTAGGGCCATAAGACACTACCTGATAAAGGAGCAGTGCTACGAAAGCTGGTGCTTCCAAATAAACTAAGTGTTGTGATTTTGTTTTTAACTTTTGTCCACCCCAATCCAACACCGGCTCCTCCACCTCTTTACTAAAATGGGGTTGAAAATAAATGGGCAGGGCAACGACACAATCATAAGTAGCAAGCGCTTAAGATCTGCGTTCACTGCCTTAGTGTGGTGGATGCAGGGCCACTTGAGGCTTTCGAAAGGAAATAGATTGATGCAGCAATTGTCTCTTCTTCAAACCCACCACCCCCCACCCTCCCGACCAAAGGAAATGGTAGAGATAGAAGTGCCACCAAGTGGAAGTGTTTTGAAAGCCAAAGGACCACCTGTGCTGGAATTATTCTCTTGAGTTTCTGTCCTGTTTCAAAAGATACAGCTTAATGCTGCTTTCACTTTGTTTCTGAACAGGGACCTGATGGATTGGACAAATTGAATAAAGAGCTAGTACAGATAGGATGGACTTAAAGGGTTCTCCCTATGCTGTAAAATTCCCAAGTGCTTCTTCCCCAGCCGCAGTCTCAATACAACATTTGTAACTGCACTCTCTGGCTGTCTGCTGAACTATCCCAAGAGTCAGTGAGCAAATGAGCTTGTCCATTCCAGGGTGCCTTAAAAGCACTTGCTGACCAAATAAAATTCTGGTGATCAAATAAACTGGCAACCAATTTATTTCTGTTAATTACAGGCCACCCCTTCAGCACAAAGCGGAACAAAATCCTGGGCACAGGCGAGTGTTACACATGGTGCACAAGGAGATGGTGAGTTGAAATCAACCTGTCAAAATGCTGCTTGCAAACTGAGCAATTCATTTCAGCTGTGATCATGATAGCCTGCAGTACATCTGTTGCAGTGTGCTAAATGTTCCAATGATGGTGCTTGTAATTTGAGAATTGAATATCTCATTTTATTAATTCATTTGAATTTGGTAGTGTCTGGTTTCTGTGCAACAGCACTGTCTAGCATTGTTGAACTCTGTCTGTGATTTTTTTTTTTGAATCCCTCCCAGTGTCATAGAGGTATACAGAAACAGATCCTTCAGCCCAACTTGTCCATGCTGACCAGATTTCCGAAACTGAACTTGTCCCATTTGCCTGTGCTTGGCCCATATCCCTCTAAAACCTTGCTATGTACCTGTCCAAATGTCTCTTAAATGCTGTAATTGTACTTGACACTACCACTTCCTATGGCAATTCATTTCATATACGCATCATCCTTTGTGTGAAAAAGTTACTCCTACAATCCCTTTTTAAAATCTGTCTCCCCTTAAATCCATGTCCTTTAGTTTTTGACACTCCTACCCAGTGGAAAAAATATCTTTTTATGAATATCTATAAGGTCACCCCTCAGCCTGCTCCAGGGAAAATAGCCCCAGTCTATTCAGCCTCTCCTTATCGATTTAAACCTTTTCAGTCTTAGTAATATCCTAGTAAATGTTTTTTCGCTCTTTCCAGTTTAGTAATATTCTTCCAGAGCAGGGTGACCAGAATTTTACGCAATATTCCAAATTTTTGACAATTTCTTCCATTCTCCCTCCATTCTCCCCCCCGTTACCTTGTTCTATCGGCAGGTTGTGTGGCAGGCCTTTGTCCATTTGCAAATAGGTTAGGATTTGTACTTGAACCAGTCTAATTGACTGAGAGATTCATGAAGGACTTGTAGTTTCATTGGGATTTGAATTTAAACCAGGCACTATTGATGGATGAAAAGACATTTGTGTAGAATCCTGAAGTAACAGGCTGGTAGTAGAATTCTTGCCAGTTTGTCACTTGGATAGTGAAATACGTAGCTGTTCTCTTGTTTTCTTCCCAAACTTGTCTGTCTTCAATTGTACTACTTTTCCACTATCCTTGGCTATGTTTGAGTAAGATAGAAGACTAGTACAGAGTTTGTTAGGTGGCTGTGAACTTTGGCCCTAGAAGTCTTTCGCCACTGTATTGCTCAATTCGAGAACTGAAAGTGTTTAATGCAGTTTGTTCATCTTAATGTTTCTTTTAAGCTAGAAATAATAACCCTGAAATAATCTGATGAGAGATACTATTGTGATGTCAGTGTTGTGACCTGATTGGCTGGTTTTATTATAGTGGCTATGTTACTTGGTGTTAAGGTGAGTGTTTCTTTAATAACTATTTATGCATTAAAATAAATGTAGTTCCATGGGCTTGTTCAGAAAGTATATCTATTAGGAAAGTGTGACCTCACATTTTTATGCATTTTTATGTTTGAGAAACAAAAAAGGCAAAAACTATTAGTGGGGGGGGTTGTATGTGCACCTCAAACTATGTTAAGCAGGTAGGTAGAGATGCATGCAGTAGACACATCTGTAATTGAGTGACTTTTATCTGTATAGAGATTGGCCAAATCAAATTCGTAATTATACAGCAGAAGAGGAATTCCTGGACAAATATGCTAAGGAGCTAACTAGAGAACACCCATCCTAGACTGGAAATTGTCATGGGAAAGGAAGAATTAACAATCTTGCTGAGGCCCTTTTAGGATTAGACAACTGTAATATAGAATTCCCCATCAAGGTGGAGTAAATTAGTTGTTTCTGTGACAAGATCTAAGAGCATGTTGGTGAGCTACAACAATTGCTCATTACTACGTAAAGCAAAAATAAAACAGGAAAGGTAGCCAAGCTTGGCTAACAAGGGAAATTAGAGGTAATATTCAATCCCAGGAATATGCGTACAATTGGTCAGAAGAAAAACAACAGATTGGAGCAGTTCAGAATTCGGCTATTAAGGGCAATGTACTTTAAAGGAAAAATTAGGGGGAAAGTTAGCTTGCGGGGAATGTAAAAATTGAGAGTAAAAGTTTCTTTAGGTATGTGGAGAGAGGGATTGAAGACAAATGTCGTTACAGTCAGACAGAAGTGAACTTGTATGGGCGAACAAAGGAATGGCTGGCAACTAAGTACATATTTTTGGTCCTGCGCTCATTAAAGGAGGGCACAAATAACCTACCAGAAATATTGGGAAGCACAGGGTTTAGGGAGAGGGAGATATGAGTATTAGTAGGGAAGGGGTTTGGTGAAATTGATAGGATTCAAGGCTGATCAATCCCCAGGCCTTGGTGATCTACATTCCAGAGTACTTGAAGTGCCCCTTAAAAATACATTGGTCATTTTCCAGGTTTCAGTACTCCGTTTAAGAAGGGAGAGAGAGATCAAACTGGGAATTATAGACAACCTGACATCGGTAGTGGAATCTGATGTTTTGTCTATTTATAAAAGAATTAGGAAGCTGAGCTTTTGGAAAATAATCATAGGATCAAGAAGTCATCATGGGTTTACCAAAGCGAAATCACACTTGGCAAATCTTGTGGAATTCTGAGGATGTAACTAGTTGAATTGATTCAGGAAGCCAGTGGATATGGTTTATTTAGACTTTCATGAGTCTTTTGACAAAGTCTTCCAAAGAAAAATGGGTATGTAGAACTATGGGTCTAGTGGTTTGAGAGGGGTAGAGAACTGGTAGGCAGACAAGCAAAGGGTAGGAATAAACTGGTCATTTTCCAAATGGAAGGCAGTTACTAATGGGGTATGGCAAGGATCAGTGCTGGACCTCCAGCTATTCACAATATTTATTAATGATTGGGGGAACTCAATGTAATAGCTCCTCCAAGTTTGCAGGGGAAACAGCTGGGTGATAGGGTGACGAAAGTGCGGAGATATTGCGTTGTGATTTGTAAATGAGTGAATGCATGGTAGGTGCAGCATCATGGAGATATATATGAGGTTATCCACTTTAGTGAAAATAAGAAGGCAGATTATTATCTGGCTATAGATTTGAGACGGGAACGTGCAGTGAGTTCTGCGAGTCCTCCTACACCAGTCCAGAAAAATACAGTCAGTCTAAGGATAGAGCTGTACTGTTCAGGACTGAGATGGTTTGCAAACCCTTTCCCAGGGAGTGGTGAGTCTGTGGAATTTGCTACCGTAGAAAACTGTCAAGGTGAAAACATTTGATTTCAAGGAAGAGTTGGATATAGCATTTGGGACTAAGATCAAAGGATTTAATGGAAAAGCAGGAATATGCTATTAGTGTTGGATGATCAGCAATGATCATAATGAAAGGTGGAGCAGGGCTGAATGGCCTAAAGCTGCTCCTGCTTTGTGCTTCCAAATAAGTTGTTAGCCCATCTAACATTAAGATCTGACCCCAACATTGGTACTGTGTATTCAAAATAATATGAAGTTGCCCAGCTCCAGTTCACTTCAAAGTATCAAATGCAGGGTTGAAGCCTCCAACTTCTAATACTACTAAAGATAACATAGAAAGCAAATGTTTAACAGAGTGTTATTTGAGACTTAAAACTGGTACTTGTGTTTTTTTTTTGAGACCTATGTGATTTATGCTTGTGACATGACTACTTAGCTTGTTCTCCTTTGGCTTCATTGAAGTGCAAGATTGAGACTTGCAGCGCAATTTGGCTGATGTACGCTGTGTTTGCATGACTCTTGCACTGTTTGGTTGTCTTTGCTTGCAGATTTTCCGAAAGACAAGGTATGACCTTGCTATTTTTGGGTGTGTGAAAGATTCCCTGACACTGTTCCATGGACAAAGAGCTTTTCCCGTATCGTGGGCAATATTTCTTCCCCTTGCAAGTGTAAAGTGAGAAGTGGATTAATTGCTTGTCTCATTGCCGTTTATGGAAAATTACTAATGTAGCATGATATATGGATATTTATTGGTCATGCCTGAAAGAGTGGTGAAAGCATATTCAAACTTTTTCAAAACTCAATTGGATAAATAGTTGAAGAGAGGAATTTCCCAAACACTTGGAGCAAGGAGCAGTGAAGTGAAAGTATTAGGATATCTGTAGTAAAGAAATATGTTGTAATGGGCCAAATGGTTGCCTCCTGTGCAGCAGCATTGTGATTCTTTTGAAGGAAATCATTATATGGAAAGCTTTGAAAGGGTACATTTAATAGTTGTCTAAGTGGAAAGCACATGTGCAGTTGGATAGATTTTATTAAAATGTGCGCCTCTTGCATTCAGGTGGAAAGGGATCAAACCAACAGTCGCCATTCTCTCGCGAGGAATTTCCAACCCTGCAAGCGGCTGGAGATCAGGACAAAGTTGGCAGAGAAAGGGACATTGCAGATCAGTCGTATGGGCCAGGACCAAGCCTCCGCCCTCAAAGTAAGCATTTCTTCTCCATTGCACATGTCTTTGCTTTTGGATTTTCTAAATTTGAAGTATGGCTGTATTAAAGCTGTCATCTTTTTTCAAGAAACTAGTTGATCACATGGAATCAAAGTGGAGCTTTCTCCGAGGATCAGTCTTTTGTTTCTTTGCTTTATGATATGAGTGCGGTAGTTTTGGGAAACCAAAAGAAAAAATTGTGTTCTCACAATGAAATTCAGCGTTTTCTTCATATACAATTCAGGCAGACTTGCAATTACAGAAAGGGTCACTTTTGTTTTTCCTGGACGAAACCCTTTTGAAGGAAACTGAAATCTAGGACTTTCTCCCTCCATGTGGTTGAGACTCATGGATCAATTAAAGCTTCAAAACTGAGCTGGTTCTTTAGTCAAGGGTACAGTGATTTGTAGGACCTAAGGTGAGTGAATAAAACAAAGATGCAGATAATCGAGTGGTGGAAAACGTTAGGGAGCTGAATGGTCTGCCTACTTTGGTTTTATTTGTGATCAATACTGGTTGGGTTTGTTTTTAACACCAGTCTCCTAAACTGTGTTGCATCAGAGATGTGCAAACAATTGTTTCTATATGGGCATCCAATTATACACAGACTGGGGCTGATCCTACAGTGTGAGACAGATGGTGCTAGAGAAAGTGACCAGCTGGGAGCTGATACAGATGCAGTGGACTGAATGGCCATCTCCTGTACTGTAAAATTCAATGAAAGAAGCTTTTATTATAAAAGTCTAGCATCTCCTCTGTTAATTTTCCTGGAGCATCTGGCTGTAAAAAGAAATGCAGTATTTTGCGACACCCTTGAGTTACTTAGAAGGAATCTTTAGAAATAGGGGTGATACTGGTGAGGCTGTTATTGTCTGTCCTTCATTGGCATTGGAAAGTAGGAGTAGGGTATCTACCTAAGAGGGTTGTTATTATTTAAATGTTTTCACCCTGTACCTTTTTAATACTTATGGTAATAATACGTTGTAATAGTCTGCAGTCTGAACTGGCCATCTTCATATAATAGAGAGAAAGAAAACTGCAGATGTTGGAATCCAAAGTAAACATGCATGAGGCTGGAAGAATGCAGCAAGCCAGGCAGGAGGAGGTGGAGAAGTTGATATTTCGGGTGTAACCTCCCTTCAGGACTCATATCATCATAGATTTTTTTTCACTTTTAAAAGACCTTGCAGACCAGAATTCTGAAGGAAACTGATAATACACAGTATAATCAAATTGACAAGTGAGAGTAACTTAAGGTTTGGAGTAGACACTTCATCCGAACATAGCTCTGAGCTTCACTAAAGCATTATTAATATATTTTTCTGCTTTGCAGCTTTTGATAGTCCTGTTTATTTCAGACATCATTTTGACTTTGAACTCTATTTGCATTTGACCACACCAAGGCTGTCACGTTTGGCTTGTACATCTGAAAAACTGGTCAGGTTGCCTTTGCTTCAAGGGATGTTTGTTAAACATGAATCTCTTTTTAAGAAGTGAATCATGACTGCTTTGAAAGCAAGGTCTGTGATCTTTAGAGAAGGACATTGTTAGAGAACCTGAAATTACAGTTTGTCAAGCTGAATAACAGATGTGGTGTATAAATTGTTGTCATATAGGGGTAGTGGAGAGAGAAAATCATACTAAAAAAGGTCAAATTTCATTCACTCTCCATTGTTGGCTTCCTTTATGTCTTAATAAAAAGATATTGATATAGCTACATTGTTGATACAACTTCTAAAGCTAAAAGATAACAAGGGCTTTTAAGCTTTCTGTTGCTCCATTTGCCTGGTTCAGCTAAGCAACTAAGAAAGATACTGTTATTAAAGAGTGCTTCATGTGGCAAGCCAGAGATAAATAGGAAGCATCAGCATTCTCTGGGTGCCTAGAACATGATTAAAGATCAGCAAACTTACCAAAGGTCATGGTTCAGTTACTTCTGGGGTTGGCCAAGATTACCGCTCCTGACCCTGTAGGACTTAGCTGTGATAGTCTCAACAGTCACTTGCTGATTCGGTAATGGGCTGCGTGTAGAATGGTAACTTTGAGGTACTGAAAAACTGATAATGGCCTTAAGATCAGGATTCAATGACAATTGGTTCAATTTAGGGGATTGCAGACTGACCATTTCCAGAAAGAAAATTGAGATTCAATTTACACAAAGTAAGAACTTATGATGTAGATGGAGGAGACTTGACAGGCTAGATTTTGAGGACCTATTTCCCCTTGTAAGAGACTAGAACTAAAGAAGTCTGTTTAAGAGTAAGAGGTCTTAAAATTAAAATGGCAGTTGGAATTTTTTTGGCGATTGTTTGTTCTGCAGAATTCCTTTTTGTCCAGAAAACCGTGGAGACTGTCATTGAATTTTTCATAAGGCTAAGTTCAGCTGTTGTTAGACAGGGAGGTCCAGGGTAGTTGAGAGCATGATCAGATCACCCATTGTTCTATTAAATGCAAAGTGAGTTTAAAGTGCTGAATAATCTCCTACTTGTCTTAAGTCCTCTGTTCCTACATTGTCACAGATAGCGAATTTGATAACTATCAGGAAATGGATTGAGTATAAATAGGTTAAATGTTTGGGCCTTAATTGTTTATGGTCAATACCAATAATATGACGAGACCAAACTATGGTTGCTAATTTTGCTGATGACCCGTGAATAGATTTTGTTTTAAAAAGTGAATTGGAAGAAGGGCATAAAGCATAGAAAAGGAATTTAAGATCATTCTGAATGGGTGAAAGATTGGCAGGTAGAGTAGGATGTGGGATAACATGAATTTGTCCATTTTGCAGAAAAATAATGAAGCAGCGTATTACCTAAAAAAAAAATTAAAAAAAATTGCAGAACCTCTGCTACTGAGGGCTACCTGATATCAAGGTACATTGAAAAGGTCGATTTGTATCCATTGGAGTTGAAGAGGATGAAAGATGATCTTATTAAAACACAATCACAAATGGACTTAGTGATGCTAAAAGGAAGTTGCCCTTGGGGGAGACTCTCATTTAAAATGAAAATGAAAAGGGGTTTTCTTTCTTTTTTTTTTTTGAAGGTTATTGGTCCTTGAGGTATTTTCCTTTGTCGAGCAGAGAAGGCAGTGCCTTTGAAATTTTTTTTAAGACTGAGTTGCTCCAATTGAAGAGCAATTCAGAGGGCTTAGTGGTTCAACAAGAAAGTGGAGTTGAGGCCATGTCAGATTACTTTTATTTTTATCTAATGGCAGAGTAGCATTTTGGGCCAGGTGACCACCTACTCTTTTCAAATTTGTGTGTTTTGGAGCACCCGGACAGTTGGATCTGTTTGTTTTTGAATCATGCGCTCACTATGTTGTCTTTCCTAAAAATTCAGTAAGATGCACTGTTTGATGACATTTGTTTGCTTTGCTTTCACCCACAGATGTGACCAGCTGGAGGGAGGGTGGTGGGCGGAACTTGGGTGCTCCAGGTGGCTCTTTGATCGAGGGGGAAACCAAAGAGCTAAGCCCAGAAGAAGCAGCAAGCTCTATAGCATCCTCAGCCGACCAGAAGGTGACTGTAAGGATGGCCGAACAACCACCTAGACCAGGGGTCGGTGTACCACAGCAGGCAGTTCCCCAACCATACCCTCCACCATATAGGGGGATGATGCCAGCTTTCGTAAGTAATTGAGAATTGGAGGACGAGGGGGGGTATAGGAAAACTTGCAGTTGACATAGTTCACATAAAATGATATTCTGTTTGAAAACTAAGATGGTATCGCCCCAGTACAGTCATATCAGTTGTGCAGTAGTGAAAGGAGGGGGGGTGGAGTTAAGTGATGAAGTGATGGTTTAAAAGGAACACCATTTGGTATAACTATACTCTTTGCCATAAGTAAACCACGAGGGACACCCTTGAGGCAGCTGGCAGTTCGCAATTTAAATTCTAGTAGCTTAAGTTATAATGTTGCCTTATTGCTCTTGAGCTTATTGCTAAAACATTATCATGTATAATTGAAACATTGAGATAAAGGTAAAGACAACAAGAAGCTTGGAAAGCATTGGGTAAATGGAGAAGTTGAAGTTTGATGCTAGACTTGAACTTGAGCTTGTACCTTGCTGGAAAGAAGGATTGAAGGAGTTGAGTTACCATCGTGCACTGTTTCAGCCAGTGAAAAACATCTCAGCAATGAGACTGGTTGAATTTATCCAGATGTGTGTGTACATATGTTGTATATTGACTGTAATTATTTCATTTTATGACTGGACCATGGAAGATGTCAGAGGAGCTGGTGATCAGTTCTCATTGCTCCACACACAAAGGAACAGTTTGGCTGGTTGTGAACATTTTGTTTGTCTGTACCTCATCTGTGGCTGAACAAAATTTTAAGCATGCTGGCGTGAGGCTAGGTGCTGTGTTTCAGCGCCAGTCCTTGCAGTTTTGGATCACCATGTGTGTTGGCTTGATTCAGTTCACAGTAGGTTAGAAAGTTGTGAATTCAAATCTCACTCTGCAAATTGAACACTGATGCATCAGCATGAGATTGAGGGAATGCTGCTTCGTGAAAAGTGCAATGCTTTGTTGTTTCAGGTGAATGGTTTAAATATTCTGGCGCTGGTTTAAAGGAGAGCAGAAAGTTCTGACATCTCGATCATATTGATGCTTCAAAGCTCAAACAAATTAATCTATACACTGTTAATCAAAAATGGCTGGAGTTGCTCCAACTATTTCAGTTTTAATGCGACTATAGAATTCTGACATGTCTGAGAGCTGTAACAAAGACTATCCACACGCATCATATTTTTCTTTGAACTGCTTTTAAAAAAAACAGTTGTCTTTTATCTAGCCTGATTGGCTTGAAAATCAAATAGGTGTTTAATCTATTTCTCTTGATCCCTGTCATTTTGTTAATTTCAGATGTATTCCCCATATTGTGGTTTACCGTTTCCTACACCTTACGGGCCACAGGGACCATACAGATACCCACCACCCGATGCCAGCAAGTAAGTTAGTCTATCCTGAAATTACTCATTTGTAGTTGCAAAGTAAAGTCAGCACTTAAAATTGAAGCTTTGCAATTTCAATGCTTTTCGATGCTGGTATTAGACTTGCTTTGATAGGAGCACTCCTGTGTTTGAGACACCAGGTTACTGCTTTCAGATCCCAGTCTAGAGACTTGAATGCCTCGCATAAATATAGTTTGATGTTGTGAAGTGCTTCAAGGCATTTCCCTCAAACACCATGGAACATTAGTCATTAGATTTTTCTCATTTCTCTGGGTGCTTCTCAATACAGTAGTGAGCATGTGCATTTCAAAAGTGCTTCATTTGGTCCCTTGTGATATCTTGAAAGGTGCCTTCAAGTTTGTTCTCCAATGACTTGTTTTGGCAGCTTCTTATTACGACATTGATTTTATAATCCAAATTGTTATAACATTGAGCTTGTAGCATTTTCATGAAGAATAGTATTTCATTTTTAGTTTAACCATCACTTTATTGTTAAGAACAGTGGAAGAGATGCCAGTCATTGGGGCAAGTGTATGGGAATGAAAAGGCAAAACAAAACAAATTTGAGGGTTCTTTGAAAGTGTGGGATATATAGTGGCTCGAGTTTGCCTGTTGGGAAATGTATGGGTTTGGATGCAAAGCTGGAAGTTAATTTTTCTCCTCTCTTTAAAGTCAGTGGCGTTCAGACATAGTATAAATCCAGTGGCCCGAGTTGAAACATCCTTTTTGTTTTTCTGTCCTTTGTGCCCCTGCTTCTCTCCAACAAATGAAAAATCGAAGTGATTTTGTTTTATTTGACCATAGAGTTTACAACAAAAATTGTTTTTCTAGAAAAAACTGCAGATCTTAAAGAAAAACAAGTATTGCTTTTTGGCAGCATCTGTGGAGAGAAATGGGAGTTAATGTTTGAGTTCTTGTGTATCAATGCTGCTTGGGGCCTTTTCATTTTACTGTATACTTAAATTTGACCTCCCCAAAACGCATTATCTCTCTCTCTTGCAGAATAACCTCCATCTGCCATTTCTCTGCCCAACTTTCCAATTGATCTATATTCTGCTATATCCTTTGATAACCTTCCTCACTATTCACAAATCTGCCAATTTTTGTGCTGCCTGTGAGCTTACTAGTCAAACACTTTTATATTTTCATCCAAATAATTACAAAAAAACAGAGCTCCCACAGGCACACCTCTGGTCACAGACAACCAGTCAGAAAAACACCTCTGCACAACTTTTGACTCTTCTACAACCAAACCAATTTTGTATCCAGCTTACCAATGCCCAGTGTATCCCATGTGACTTAATCTGGACACGCCTACCATAAGGGATCTTTCAAATCTATGTAAATAACATCTACTATCCTACCTTCAATCATCTTGAGCATTTCCTCAAAAAAAATTCAAACAAATTTGAGACAACACTTCCTGTGCACAAAGCCATGCTGACTGTCCCTAATGAGTCCATTCTTTTCCAAAGATGATTAAATGTTGTCCTTAATGTTCTCCCAGTAATTTCTGTTTAAGGTTCACTATTCAAAATTTCCTGGATTATCCATATTACCTTTCTTAAAAGAATAGCATTGGCTATTCTCCAGTCTTCTGGGACTGCTAAAGATGGCTTTCCCAAGGCACCAGAAATCTGTTCTCTTGGGGGTTGATGGTCAAGAGGCTGAGTCAGGTGGATGGGGATTTGGATGACGGGACCTGCCTGAGCCCAGAGGAGATTTGTCAGAAACCCTTTGCTTTTTGTACAGTTGTGTTTGGACCTGAGGTAGTGCAGGTTTGGGCGTTCTGCCAGTTGGGGATAAAGTTTGCTATTAGCCACAGAGATCCTGCAAAAAAATGTAAGGATTAGCCTTTTTATAATACTGTGGTTTGACCTAGAGTACTGTCTAATGTTGGGCACTACTCTTCAGAAAGAGTGTGACTTTAAAGTGGATTTAAGAGTGGTACTTAGGATGATGTGCTTAAGTAACATGGTTAGATTGGAGAAGCTGAGCCTGTTGTGCTTGTTGCAGAGAAGGTTAAGAGAAAATTGAATGTATGTGTTAAAACTTATGACTTGTCTAGATAAAGTATAAGATGATAGTGTTCCACTGGCAGAAGAGCCAAGAGTTGGGGCCACCAATTTGTAGTGATTAGCTAAAGAACAACAGCAGTAAGAGTGTATCTTTCTCCAGACGTGTGGTCAGAGCGAATTCGTAGAGGCTTTCAAAGGGGAACTAAATAAGCATATGAATAGAAAGCTTAGTGCTTTCAACAAAGGAAAATATTCTCGGCAGTATCAATGCCAAGTTTGGCACCCACGTACATGAGGGATTGGGGCAGTGAACAAAATCTTTGATGTATGACATAAAGAATAATTTGAAGTAGATGTTCAAGGTAGGTGTAGGTGTAAATGGAATTCCAGATTTTGGGATCTAAGCAGTTAAGGGTCCAAAACATCAAAATCCCAGGTGAATAACTTGAAAAGAGTGCTGTCTCATATGAGGCAGGAACTTCAGTACAAAGAATGAGAATTTGAAACTCTGAAATTTTAAGTACAAGATAACTATAAAATAGTTTTTTGAGAGGTCATGTTGTGGCTGTGCAAGACATTAGTTAGGCCACCTTTTGGAATACTGTGTGCGATTCTGGTCTCCCAGATGTTGTGAAACTTGTAAATCTTTTCTGAATTCTTTTCAAGAGTATTGCCAGAGTTGGAAGGTTTGTGTTACAGGGTGAGGCTGAACAGGCTGGGACTGTTTCCCTTGGACCGTTGGAGCTTTTATAGAGGTTTATAAAATCACGAAGGGCATGGATGGGGTAAATAGCCAATGTCTTTTCCCGGAGATGGGGCAGTCCAGGACTAGAGGGGTGAAAGGTGAAAGATTTTAACAGGGACCTAAGGGACAACTTTTTCACACAGAGGGTGGTGTATGTGTACAGAATGAGCTGCCAGAGGAAGTGGTGGAGGCTGCTACAATTTCTGCATTTAAACAGTATCTGGATGGGTACATGCCAAGGAATGGTTTAGAGGAATATGGGCCAAGTGCTGGCAAATGAGGCAAGATTAATTTAGGATACCTAGTCAGCATGGGCGAGTTGGACGGAAGGGTCTGTTTCCGTGCTGTATATCTCTGAATGCATAACTTTCAAATGATGGGACAGTTAAAATTGGGGAACCATCATTACAGTAAGTTACTGGAAATGTAATAGACTGTGGTACTTGGGCACTATATTCTGGCATCAGGCACCAATTGAAATGAAGGAAGAGAACTGGAAGCCAGCCTTTTCTTGCGGAAGATAATGAATATAGCTGTTGTGATTTGAACTAAATTCATAATTGTTTATTTCACTTTGTCTTTACTATGTATAAAATACCAGTATCTTGTGTACATCTCTTCTTAGATTTCCTCGTGTACCAGGGCCTCGACTTCCTCCGCATCCAACACGGATGCCCGAAGCAGTGAAAAGACCCTCCATCCTCAAACAGGACGACTTGAAAGAGTTTGATGAGCTTGAAAATGAGACTGATGATGGATGGGCTGGTAAATCTCAAAGGGCTGGAAGAAAATCCCTTTTTTTAAAAAAAAAATAATTTAATTCTTCAGCTGTAGAGTCCATGGAAATTTGTTTCAAGCAAGCAGTGTTTTAAAATTGTGTGCTCAATATTTTTAAACTTATACACACTTGGGCCATGCCACTGAGGTAGCGGCATAACTTTATTATTGTAGAGTGCTGGAAAAATCTTTATTACAGTGCCAACCAAAAATTACTTGTCATTTTACCAGTCATTGTGTTGTGTCTCTGATCTTGGTGTCTTTGCCCTCCTTGTCCCCCAACTCCCAAATTGTCCTATTTTTATGTACTTTTTCCAATCTCAAGTAACCTTTCTTTACCCCTCTTCCTTCTGCCTACTGTTTTAGAGTTTGGGCTTGCATCTTTTATTGGTCCAGAAGTGAAGTAGCAAATTTCTCTTGATGTTAGAGACTGGATGCGTGGCTCACTTGCTGACATGCAACAAATTTCAAATGGACTGTTTGAGATTTTGGAGAAGATTGTGTAGTTCAAGTTTTTGGTTTGCTTGCTGATCTGTTTGTTCTCAGACGTTTCGTCGCCATGCTAGATAACATCATCAATGAGCCTCCGGTGAAGCACGGTGTCATTTCCTACTTACTGTTTATGGGTCTTGGTTTGTTGTTGTGGGTGATATCATTTTTGGTTTGTTTCAGAGGTTGGTAAATGGGATCCAAATCTGTTTAATGGATTTCCAGTTTGAATGCCAGGTCTCTAGGAATTCCCGAGTGTGTCTGTTTGGCCTGCCCCAAGATTGATGTATTGTCCCAGTCGACCTGGTATCCCTCTTCGTCTCAGTTTGTCCAATGTAATGCTTGGTGCAGTTCTTGCAAGGTATTTTGTGTATCTCACTTGTTCTGCTGGTTGTGGGTATGGATTCCTTTTAAATTCACAAACTAATGTGATATTCAAAATATTCTGTCAGGACTGCATTAAACATTACATTGGTCAAACTGGCAGGAAACTAGCCACCAGAATACATGAGCACCAACTAGTTACCAAAAGATACGATATCAGTCAATGGTATCCATACACGCAGACAAAAAGGGGCGCCAATTCAACTGGGACAATATATCCATCCTGGGATAGGCTAAACAAAGACACGCATGGGAATTCCTAGAGGCCTGGCATTGAAACCAGAACTCAATTAACAAACACATCAATTTGGACCCCATTTACTAACCTCTCAAACAGAACCAACAAGGATATCACTCACCACAACAAACCAAGACCCATAAGCAGCGAGTGAGACATGAGACCATGCTTCACCGGAGGCTCACTGATTATGATACCTAGCATGGTGACGAAACGTCTGAAAAGCCTGCCAGCTCGGTGAGCAAACTGGCAATATTAAATGGACTATGCCACCAAATAGACTTACCTGTGAATTTGCTGAGATAACTGTTCGGTTCCACAATGTGGCTGATTGCTTTGCTTTGATAGCTGTGTTTCATTCATTTCATTGTCGCTGGGATCTACTGAGTCACTGACAGTTGCAATCTGACTCTGGGATGGGGAAGCAATGATACTTGTAGTAATTGCAAATCTGAAAATTAGAGAGAACCTTTTATCTTGTGGTTGCACTGTTAATGCATCATAATGATTGGAACAAGTGTGCCTCCAAGAGTGGTGAGTGGGGGGTAGGTGGGTGTAGAGGTTATTTAGACTGTAGGTGGCTAATGTGTGACTGTACCTTTTAAATTCTTTGATCTGGGCCAGGGACACGTCATTATGAAAGTGGAAATTCAGACTAGCATTCGCCATTTTGCTTGTTCCACTTTTTGCATCTTTACTTCTACAGGAGCACATGAGGAAATAGACTACACTGAAAAACTAAAATTCAGTGACGATGAAGATGACGATGATCCCGAAAAGGGGAAATCTGAAAACTGGTCAGTGTGAAAATCATTTTGTTAA
This sequence comes from Chiloscyllium plagiosum, assembly GCF_004010195.1. Taxonomy (NCBI): domain Eukaryota; kingdom Metazoa; phylum Chordata; class Chondrichthyes; order Orectolobiformes; family Hemiscylliidae; genus Chiloscyllium; species Chiloscyllium plagiosum. Next base: position 26,435,803 of record NC_057746.1, on the reverse strand, counting down.
TTCTAGGAATTGCAAAAGAGCATGCATTTGTAGATTTGTAATTTTTTTTATTGTTAATTTCCATTTATTGTTTTTTGAGGTCTTGTGTTGAAGTTGTGTTCTTGTGATTTAATAGGGTTTAGCCACATTAAAAATCTGATAGGAGAAATCCTTTAAAGAGGACCGGGTACATTGTAGTGTTGTAGTAAAAGAGGAGAATTCATGCCAACAACTTGAATTAGTCATATTTTCTCAAACACAACTTACCTTCATTTACTCGTTTCTTGGTTTGGGTGCACTTGTTGATTCTTCAAGCACAACTTTGTACGATCGGTGATTTCATTGTCTGTTTTTCTACACTCGAGCCTTTGCATTTAGATGTGTTTTATGGCTAATTACATTCCAAGTGACTGCAGTTCTTTTTTATTTTGATGTTTGACTCCTGAGTCAGAGATGATCATTCCAGTATCGTGGTCATCTGATATGATTCTTTGTGATGTTATTGTTGCCTTGATCAAAGAGTGGAGAAAGTTGCTGTGTGCATAGATGAAAGTAACAATCTTATTCTTCTGTGCAGGGATGGGCAGACAAGTCGACCAGACCGGCAAGAGTTGCGCACCTCTGAGAACAAAAAAGAGCCCCCCTCAGAGGAGCACTTGTCTGTCAAAGCAGGTCGGGGTGAAGGTCTGACCTCTGCCCAGACTGAACTGGGGCCGCCTGGGTCCCAACCGCCCAGAGTTTCTGCAAGCTGGGGTCCTGCTGTGGATCACCAGGTACATAACCAAGACGATCAATATAATGCACCACTTTGTTCATCTGTGTGGGTTTTCTCTAGATGCGTGATCTCTGTAAATAAGGTTGAAAGGTTTAATATAGTCTATGGATTTTTACTTCCAAACTAACTTGAAGTACAGTTGAAGCCCTTTTTGGAAGACACTTTAGATTTCCCAATTCATTTCGGAGCACCTTTTTTTTTATTTTGAAAACATGTTGGGTTTGGAATTCTGCCACTAGATACTACCAAACTGAAAGGCTCATCTACAAAGTGAGATTGAGTCAGCCGATCAATTTCCAAGAGGTTGCAAATTCCAAGGGGAAGCTGCTACTGGTTAACACTATTTGGCATCCAATTAAACCGCAGGTGTTGGAATAGTTACAGTAGTGGGAATGCATTTGGGCTGGTGTGATTGCTGCTGAAGGACATGAAAATCTTTCCGTGAAAACTTTTATTTCTGAACCAAATTTGGTTGTAAAAACCAGATTGACACGAAATCTGTTTTCACCTCAGGGAATCATGTTACAAGTAGCTTTGTAGTCTTGAGTTTCATTGTCAGTTTTCCAGGTGAGATTTGACAGCTGAGCAGGTGTGGCTCTGGCGAGCTGGAGGGAACTGGGATTGCTAGGTAAGAGGTGTATTATGAAATAAGCACAGGTTACGGTTTCAAGATTACTGCTAACATTACTTAGGTTGGCTAATTCATTAGTTGAGAAAAAAAAGTAATGTTTAGGAATCTGAAATCTAAGGCCCTTGAGGAATTGAAAGGAAACCAAAAAGCATTTAAACAATGAATTAGGATGGCTAAAAGGGGCCATGAAATATCCTTGCTGAGTAGGATAAGGAAAATTCCAATAGCTGTATAAAAATGCACATTCAGAGCAAGAGGGTAACTGGTGAAAAGGTGGATCCATTCAAGGACAAAGATATTTTGCATGGAACCAGAGGAAATGGATAAGGTCCTTTTAATGCGTATTTTGCATCAGTGCTCATCAATGAGAAGAACAGGGAGCAGTTTGTTGATATTCTAGGGTATGAGGATATTAAGGAGGAGTGGCCCTTGAGTGTCTCAAAACATTGTGGTAGGACCTGATGGCAGGATACTGAGGGAGGCAAGGGAGGAGGTTGCTGGACCTTGACAAGGAACTTTATTATCTTCTCAGCCACAAAGTTCCAGAAAACTGGAGAGTAGTCAGTATTGTTCCCTTTTTAAGAAGGGCAGGAAGGATAATTCAGGGCATTCTAGGCTGGTGGGCCTTGCATTGCTGGTAAGTAGATTATTGGAGAAGATCCTAAGGGATAGGATGTACTCTCATTTGGAAAATAATGGACTTATAGTCAGAGTCATAGAGATGTACAGCATGGAAACAAATCCTTCGGTCCAATCCATCCATGCCGACCAGATATCCCAACCCAATCTAGTCCCACCAGCCAGCACCTGGCTCATATCCCTCCAAACCCTTCTTATTCATATACCCATCCAGATGCCTCTTAAATGTTGCAATTGTACCAGCCTCCACCACTTCCTCTGACAGCTCATTCCATACCCATACCACTCTGTGTGAAAAAGTTGCCCCTTGGGTTTCTTTTATATCTTTCCCCTCTCACCCTAAGTCTATGCCCTCTAGTTCTGGACACCCCAACCCCAGGGAAAAGACTATGCCTATTTATCCTATTCATGCCCCTCAAAATTTTGTAAACCTCTAAGGTCACCCCTCAGCCTCCGACTCTCCAGGGAAAACAGCCCCAGCCTATTCAGCCTCTCCCTCTTGCTCAAATTCCCCCAACCCTGGCAACATACTTGCAAATCTTTTCTGAACCCTTTCAAGTTTCACCACATCTTGCCGATAGGAAGGAGACCAGAATTGCGTACAATATTCCAACAGTGGCCTAACCAATGTCCTGTACAGCCGCAACATGACCTCCCAACATGGCTTTTTGCAGGAAAGGTCTTGTCTCTCAAGCTTCATTCCCTTTTTTGTTTGAAGGAACAAAAATGACTATTGGTACTTCAGTGGGTATTATCTACATGGGCTTTACTGAACTAGTTGACAAAGTTCCTCGTGGTCAGCTGGTCCAGAACATAAAATTGCATGGGGCTCACAGGGAGTTAGTTCAATACAAAATTGGCTTGGTCATAGAATATAGAGGTACTTGTGAAGAGTTTTTTGACTGGAGGTCTGTGACCAGAGATGTTCAGCAAGGATCAGTACTGGAACCTCTGTTTTTCATCCAAATCACTTATACAATGTAGGTGGTCTAATCAGTGAGGCAAATTATTAGGGTTGTGGGATAATGAGGAAAGTTATCATTGGATACAACTGAATCCGGATCAGTTGGAAAGTTTGCTGCACTATAGGAAGGATGTGCAGGCTTTGGAGTGTGTGCTAAAGAAGTTTACAAGGATGTTGTCTGGATTGGAGTATGTCAAGGAGAAATTGACGACTGCAGATGCTGGAGATTAGAGCTGAAAATGTGTTGCTGGAAAAGCACAGCAGGTCAGGCAGCATCCAAGGAGCAGGAGAATCGATGTTTCGGGCATGAGCCCTTCTTCAGGAAGGGTTCATGCCCGAAACGTCGATTCTCCTCCTTGGATGCTGCTTGACCTGCTGTGCTTTTCCAGCAACACATTTTTCAGCTCTGATCTCCAGCATCTGCAGTCCTCACTTTCTCCTCGAAGATTTTAACCTACTGCGAATCCTCTTGCAAGGGTGCCTTCCTTGAAGAAGCTCTCTTCCTCCCTCTACATTCCTGAAGAAGGGCTCATGCCCGAAACGTCGATTCTCCTGCTCCTTGGATGCTGCCTGATCTGCTGTGCTTTTCCAGCAACACATTTTCAGCTTGGAGTGTGTCAACACAGGTTTGGCAAACTTGGATTGTTTTTGCTAATGTCAGAGACTGAGCAGATGGCATGATTGGCCTTACTTCCGCTCCTATGTCTTATGGTCTTATGATCGAAGTATGTAATATTGAGAGGCATGGGATAGAATAGAATAAAAGTCTCTTTCCTCTCGTGCAAATGTCAAATACTAGCGGGTATCGATTTTAAGGTGAGAAGGGGAATGTTTAAAGGAGATGTGTGAGGCAGGTTTTATATGCAGAGAGTGGTATTTGCCTAGAATGTACTGCCAGGGGAGGTGGTAGAAGCAGGTATGGTAGCAAACAATTTGAGAAGTTTAGACAGACACGTGAGTAAACAATGTCAAAGCAGATGGGATCAGTTTAGAATGGCAAGTGGATGGGCGCAAGGATCTGTTCTTGTTCTATGTTAAGTACCTTCCACATGCCAATACTTTGAGCTAATTGCTAAAATGTGATCATTCACGCTAATGCCTTCGTGTGCAGTGTTAATCTGGGTGTAGACAGGAAAGTGTTTAGGATTGATTTATCCGCTTGCGCTGAGGCAAAACCAGGCAGTAGTACATGTGCTGCAGTTGACCTCCAGAAGGACTCATTTGGTTGCTCTCTGGTGATTAAAACTAGGAAAACCAATTTAAAGGCACAATGTGTGACTGAGTTGTTCCCCACAGACAATTTGACAATTGTTGCTATCCAGGCTTACAAATGAGTATCAAAAAATACTTCGAATTGCAGCTGTATTTATTTTAAAGGAAAATGTTGGTAAAGGCCCTTGTCTATCTGACAGCAGCATCAAACACTGTGGGTTACAGTGTTCTTTTCAAGTAATTCTCAGTGTAGCATCTTTTCCTTATTCTTATACCTGGAGTGAATGTGGTAAATGGAGCTTTTCTCCATATCTAAACTTAGTCAGGAGCTCTGGATGGAAAATGTAGAGGACCATTATAGTGCATGATCTACAAGTATTTGATTCTGTCACACTATGGATCTGAAATGCAAAGTGTTTCCTCAGCACTAACCTTTTTGGGTGCAGAAATCCAAGTAAAATTATACTGCTGAAGGTTTAACCTGACACTGTTATTTGATTTTGGGATAATCATTTCTTCTGATCATAAAAGATTTTGGATATGTAAGTCTGCTTTTTTAATTTTGCATCATTTTCCACTTCTCTTATCCCTCCCCAACCTACCAACCTCCCTCTCCACCTTACACTTATCACTGGGGTAAAAATCCTAATAGTTTAAACTCAGTAACTATGTCGTTTTAGGGTCGAAGGACAGGCATGTGCTCACCTCACGAGCATCAGATTGCTCCAGGTTCGTACAGCATCTACAGGCAGGCCGCTTCCCCCAGCATGCACCAGGTTTGTAGGGTTAGCAGTAGGTTATGGCAGATTGATTATTTTGAAGTTACAAAAAGAAGTTTCTTGGTTTTGCATAAAAACTAGCTTAACTATGTCATCTTCAGATTTGAGATTCTGAAGGGTGTGCGGGTAGTAAAGCATACTATGATTTCAGAGAAGACGTGCAATAAGCCATGTGAAGTACTTGGAGAATCTGACAGGGCATGGGTTTTGCTGATAAGAGACTGTTACAGGTTTTCTGACTCAAATCCTAAAGCGCGCACACTGCCAATTTGGTTGGGTATATATTTTGTTGAGACTATAACCTCTTGAAAGGGATTTGCCCCTTTACTGTGAGGCAGCTTTGCACAATATTAGCCATGCTTTTGGAGAGACTTCTTTTTGAATGCAGCACAGGTTGAAATTTTTGATTATCTTACACTGCCATATTGGTTATCACTGACTGGATAATCTTTGAATTATCAATTGATTAAACATGTACTGCATTTTAACTTGTCATCTATTTCCTCTTCTCTCCTCGTATTTCCCCCCCCCACCCGCAATTCCATTTTCTTCCTCTTGTGTTCATGCAGTCCTTCACTTTTCCTTTTTAATGTTTTTTCCATGTTTTAATCACACACCGTACAAAGATTTCAGAGTGGCCTGGGCCGGTGTAACTTTACGGGTACTGCTGTGAATTACACTCTGCAGTGTATCCTAGTGTTATTCCAGAGTCTGAGATTGTGTGTATCTTCACTGGTAGAAGTGGTCTGTTGCAGTTGCTTTTGTTTTGACATCAACCTCACACCAGGAGCTTTATTCCATTTTGTTCTCTGCTGGCAACTATTTTTCTAGTGTTCCTGTATAGTTTTGCTGTCTCTGTCCTCTGAAGCCTTCCAGCTAAAGGTTTAGCAATAAAGTTAATGCTCAATTTTACTATCAAGACTGCTTGAATCCATCTATGTTAAGTCTGATGTTTCAACATGCAGCGTCTGTGCAGGAGTACGGTGTCCTCTGACTGTAGTCTTGCTGTACAAGGCAGCTGTCCGGAGCTTGTGGCGAATCTGATGAGCGATCTATTTCTTTCCCACTGGCAGACTACAGTTCCCCAGGAAAAAGCTAATCCTTCCCTAGCAAATCAAAAGACTCCCGTGGGCGAAGACGAAGATGAGGCCTGGCGTCAGCGGCGCAAGCAGTCATCAACCGAGATCTCTGCCGCTGTGGAGCGGGCACGGAAACGGCGTGAGGAAGAGGAGCGCCGCATGCAGGAGGAGCGTCGAGCTGCCTGCGCAGAGAAGCTGAAGCGGCTTGATGAGAAGTTTGGTGCCTCTGAGAAACGTCAGAAGTCCGAGCAGGAGAAAGAAGAGGCGTCAGAGGAAAAAGAGAATGAAGAGCCTGTGGCGTCCAATAAGCGGCAGCGAACAGCCAGCAGTGGCAGCTTCGAAATGCCACAAGGTACTTATTATCATTTAAAGAATACTAGCACTTTGCTTGTTGTTTTCCTGCTTTTGTGTTCAGCTCTGCAATGTGATCATGCAAGTGACTCTGTTCCCTGACTTATTTTGATGGGTGAAAGTTGCTAATGGCTTTTTGTTTTTAAGAAGTTTGGTCCTTCCCACCCTACAAGGGAGGTCTGCAATGCCTCCACTTGACAAGCTGGCTAGAATGGGGAATGTATTCCATGAAGGGATGAAGACCAGTGCATGTTTGCCAGTTTTGCCAAGATTGAGTTTGCTGTGTCAAAGGAGTCCAAACAATAGCTGCGAGCTTTAAGTTCAGGATTCCCTTAGAGGCTGTAGAATGGAGCAAGTCTATTGTAACACTGATTTATTTTTATTTTGGTCTTTTCATTTCCAGCTGAACCCCCACCTCCCCCTGAAAAGGAAACGGTTGAAGTGAAAGAGGAGGCAGGGGTGGTGAGGGTTGAGTCCAAGGTAGAAACAGTGGTACCAGGAAGACAACCTCAACCCTCCCAAGGCTATTCCAAGTACCAGAAGTCATTGCCGCCCAGGTTTCAAAGACAGCAGCAGGTAAACTATGATCTAGTGATGGCAAGTGAGCTATTTTGAAATTAAAGCAGTGTATTGATTTGCATGAGCACTGTGGATTTCTGCACTAATGCAGTTTGCATAGAAAGCTAAATAAACGTGTTTGTTAATTTTGAATATAAATTAATGAACAACCTGATAGAGTGAAAGCACAAATTCCTGAAGAAGGGCCTGTGCCCGAAACGTCGAATCTCCTGTTCCCTGGATGCTGCCTGACCTGCTGTGCTGTTCCAGCAATAAAGTTTCAACTGAAAGCACAAATTAGCCAATCCATGTGATACTGGTCTTATGCTCACTAATTTTTTTTTAATGGAGCAAGTGATAGGTAAAGGGAGCTAATAGGTTAGGCTAAAGAAACTAATGATGCCCGGCATTAGATCAAGGCAGCATCTAGAATTGGTGATGATCTTTCTGGAGTAAAATTAGGAAATGCTTTTACACACATGGTAAAAGTTTGCAATTCTACATGCAGTTGTGGTTGCGTCAGCTAATTTGAATCTGGAATTGAAGAATTTTTGTAAGCAAAAAGTTAGGAGTTGATGGACAGAAGTAGCTGAATGGCTTTGGATCGTGGGTCAGTCATGAATCGATTGAATGAACCAACAGGCTTAGGAATACTATGTTCCTGACACCATGTTTGGCTAAGGTAATTACATCATAATTGATTCAGAGGCACTTTTTTTGCAGTTGTGGTTACCATTTGTCCTGTTTGCTCTCTATCAAAGAGATCTTGTAATAGTTTGTGACTTATAGAGTCATAGTTATACAGCACAGTTTGTGCTGTGAAAGAATGCTGAGGGTTGTGTGGCTTGTCTTACCTCCAACTTTGACACCTATGGTGTTAGCAGACAATCTGGATTTCTATTTACACTAAGTGGTGACGGGGTGGGGAGGGAGAAAGAGTTTGAATACTTATGAAGCTGTCTGTTAGCTGAATTGGGGGGACTACAGGGAGATTAGACAATGCAAGGTCTGGTTAAAATAAAAACATGATCAGCAAGTCATGTCTGGCATCATGCTGTGCAAAGTTAAGAGGCCTCCATTTGAAAACCAATTTGCTAATCCAGATACTAAAGTTAAGAATTTCAAGTAAGAATAGTATGAGGCTTGACCAACCTGTAGTCAATTGACCTGTTAAGTTCTTTTCCTGCGGCTTCATACACAAGATGCAATTTGCACACCAACTTCTGCAAACAGTTTATTAAGGCCTGTACAAGCTAGGTGACCCCCTTTGACCCTCTTCGCAGGCATGTGAAGTCAAGTCAAAGAGGTCCTGAACAAAGGAAATAAATCCCCTTGAGCAGGTCAGTTAGTCATGCTCTCGGATGCTCTGGCCACTCCCTCACAGTCACATGTTACCTCTGGTACAATGGTAGGATGAGGTCATCCTCTGAGATAATGTAAATGTAAATGACCTAATCCTGGGGAATTGTTATGCAAACAATTTCCTGACTCAGTGACTCCCCAAGACAATGCAGGTGTGACGTATTTAGCTTTGGGGTATGACTGAAAGCATTTCTGAATGGAAGGGGTTGAATGATCGTTTAATTTGATAATAGTGGAGGAGTAGTAGCAAATGACCATCTAAATGGAGTGGGAGTCGTCTGCATTCTGGCCTGAATGTCATCCCCACTCACTTCCAGAATGTTCAGTCAGTGGTTTAACCCTTTAATATTACACTAATGTCCAGAGAGAGAGTCCAATTTAATCTTCTTACATTACAACCTACCAACCCCCACCGCAAAGTGGTGGACGAGAGTAGTCTGAAGGAGAAAGTGAGGACTGCAGATGCTGGAGATTAGAGCTTAATGTGTTGCTGGAAAAGCGCAGCAGGTCAGGCAGCATCAAAGGAACAGAAGAATAGACGTTTCGGGCATTCCTGAAGAAGGGCTTACACCCGAAACGTTGACTCTCCTGTTCTTTTGATGCTGCCTGACCTCCTGCGCTTTTCCAGCAACACATTTTTAAGACGAGAGTAGTCTGCAGGTCCATAGGCCATAGGTCCATAGGCCTTTAGTCTCTTTTGTCAAAACCAAAAGTCAGGAAAATTATTGTACAGTTTTCAAGACTCTTGCGCATGAACTGTGGTGCTGTGGTACCTGATGATGTTTGTGGTATGTTTTGTCTTCAAAATTCAGGAGCAGCTTCTTAAACAGCAGCAGCAGTGGCAGCAGCAGCAACAACATCAGCAACAGCACCAGTCTTCCCAGCAGGTCCCTCCCCAGCAACCACCACAGCCGCAGCCACTTGCTATGGCCCCGTCAGCACCCATGCACCCGCAGCAGCAGAAGCCCATGTACCCAGGTTCCATCGGCCGCCCACCACCACCTATGCCCCCTATGGGTTATGACCCACGTTGGATGATGATGCCTCCTTACATGGATCCTCGTATGCTACAAGGCAGGCCCCCTATCGACTACTTCCCAGCTGGTGTTCATCCTTCAGGTGAGTGGGCAACCTCTGGGGTGGATAACATTGTCCAACGCTGCCCTGACGTTTGTGGGGATTTTTTTCTTTCAAATGATGAAGTCAGAAGGTTGAATCCTGAAGTGGACAACTTGCAGAGTTTGTTTACCTTTTGAATGGTGGATTGAGGCACAACATTTCCTCCCTTTGCTGCCATCTTGGTTGTGAGACAGCTTGTATATGCAAGTTATCCTGCCATATGGCGACAGCTGATGGTTATTCCAAATTCAACTAGTGTGCAGTTTCACAGAATCCCTACGGTGTGGAAGCAGCCCGTTGAATCCACGAGAACCCTCCGAAAAGCATCTCACCGAGACCTGCCCCCCTACCCTGTCCCTGTAAACTTATAGCTGGAAAAGCGCAGCAGGTCAGGCAGCATCCAAGGCACAGGAGAATCGACGTTTCGGGCATAAGCCCTTCTTCAGGAAAGGCTTCTTCGGGCTTATACCCGAAACGTCGATTCTCCTGTTCCTTGGATGCTGCTGGACCTGCTGTGCTTTTCCAGCAACACATTTTCAGCTCTGATCTCCATCATCTGCAGCCCTCACTTTATCCCTGTAAACTTATACTTCCACTGGCCAATCCGCCTAATCTCCTCGGATGCTGCCTGAACTGCTGTGCTCTTCCAGCACCACTAATCCAGAATCTGGTTTCCAGCATCTGCAAGTCATTGTTTTTACCTAATCCGCCTAATCTGCACATCTTTGGACAAGCATCCAGGGAAAACCCACGCAGACACAGAATGTGCAAACTCCAGGCTGACAGTTGCCTGAGGCTACAATTGAACCTGTTGCTGTGAGTCAGCATTGCTAACCACTAAGCTACCGTGCTGCTGGTATTTTCTAAAAGACTCAAATGTGGATTTTAGATTAGATTAAATTACATTACAGCGTGGAAACAGGCCCTTCGGCCCAACAAGTCCACACCGTCCCGCCGAAGCGCAACCCACCCATACCCCTACATTTACCCCTTACCTAACACTACGGGCAATTTAGCATGGGCAATTCACCTGACCTGCACATCTTTGGACTGTGGGAGGAAACCGGAGCACCCGGAGGAAACCCACGCAGACACTGGGAGAACGTGCAAACTCCACACAGTCAGTTGCCTGAGGCGGGAATTGAACCCAGGTCTCCTGCGCTGTGAGGCAGCAGTGCTAACCACTGTGTCACCGTGCCGTCCTAGAAGTTTGTTTCTAGAAGTCCTTGGGAAGAGGTAGGTGACAGAATCCATAGATTGTGACCCCACTAGTTGCTGCATTGGTTGGGAATAATGTTTTACTTTCAGAAGTAAAAGCTGCCTTTCCTATTGGAGTTGATCTTTCTTGCAAATAACCCGTTTGGCAGTAATGCATTCGAAACTGCAGCATGTGAAGCAATTTTTTTTATTAAAGCTACCTTGCCATCATATTTACACCTCCATTAAATCATCTTTTGGTCTCCTGATTTCAAAAGAATCTGTGTCCTGTGTGCAGTTTACTGGACTGCAACTATTCATCTGACAAGTTTGAAATTCCCTCCACAAAACTAGAGTGGGTGAAAAGGATATGCTAAACAACTGACTATGCCAGGTGGGATGTACCATAGTCTGCTTCGAATTCTGTCTCACTGAGTAGAGAGGAAGGTTAGCAATTATATTATGTGTGCAGTTGTTAGAGTTGGTAGTATCGGGAGAGAGAAAAACAGAAAATGGAGATTGGGATTGAATTCTGTCTCTGTCTCTGTTATCTGTCCCTGTAGTACTGAAAACTGCATCATTTGACATTGTCGGTTTAATATTTGAATCCATATAGTCCACTTTTTTAGAATTTCCTCATCTAAATTGTATTGCATTGGAACAGCCACAGTGCAAGAGTGAGGTGAAAAATGTCTTGATTGATTTCTCATTTTGCTTTAGGTTTAATGGCACGTGAGCGTTCAGACAGCGGTGGTTCTGGATCTGAACCCTTTGACCGACACCCTACAAGGGGTACGCCACCTATTGACCCCAAGTTGGCCTGGGCTGGTGATGTGTTCCCACCAGCAGAGATACGGCCTTTGGCTTCGCCAATACGACCACATGATGAAGATGACAAAAGTTTGAGGTCTGTTCAGATTTGCCTCAAGACATGGGTTGGGGGCTATTGATCCCTGAGGGGGCATTGTAACATGAGCGTGTTGGAGGATGATGCATCTTCATAAATGATTTGTTTTGTAAAAAGCTGTCCACACTCCTACATTGTCAGTGTTACACCTGGTTCATTTTGCCTCCCTTCAATGAAAGAGAAATCTCTGCTTCAGAGAGCCAAATGCATTTATTTGCCACCTTTGTTGGTTGCAGGTAGCTTGGTTTGCTACTGAACATAGCAAGCTAATTTTAGAGCTATACAATACATCTTGGCCAAAAGTTGTTTGGAACCCCCTAATCACAATGCCTTAATCAAGAAATTGTGCTCACAGTTGGCAAGTGATTTAGGCATTTCAGGCAAGACCTTTCTCCATTTGAACCAAGGAATGTACCACAGCAAGAAGTTGTGATGTCTCTGCTTCAGATATTCATTTCACGTTTGATTTCCAAAAAGTGGCACAGTCCATCCTCCACCTGCTCCCAATAACTTTGTTTTAGCAAAGCTCAAGTGAAGATGTTTACTGTTATTTTAAAACTGCTCTCTTTTCATCTGAGGGAAGAGTCTTTGTCTACTTATCAAAATCCTTCCTCATTTGATAACTTTGATTAGGTATTTTCTTCTTTTCTCTACTCTAGTGAAAACTATCACAGTACTTTCTGTACTTCAAATGAACTGTATCTGTGTGGAGAAACAGATGAAAGAGCCCTAACCTAGACATTTTGGTTCTGTAGATTCAAATGCTGATAGTGAATAGCGCATTTATAAATTTCAGCTTAGGCAGTTTTAATAGACATCTTCTGTATTCAATTATTTTAATTCAGATAGCCCAGTAGTGAGGAATAGAACTAGCGTCTATTCTTTGCTGTAAATAAATGCGAATAGAAGTAATGTGCATTATAGATGTGTGCCTTCATATCTAAGTATGAGCCCAAATGAATCTCCAGTTGATACATGCCAGGTCAATCTGAATGCATCTGTAGCTGACACACCTAGTCAGGGCCTGGTGGTTAAATACAGCTTGGTAACTGAATTATTTAAGACCAAATTTGTTCCAAGTTAGCAGGTCCCAGTATTGGGAGTGTGGTAATGAGGTGAGCCACTGATCTGATAGGCTAACTTGCCTTTGGAAATGGAGCACCTTTTCTTTCAGAGAAAATATGTCTGGGCGTTGCTTCGATATCCAGTGAGTATCGAAGTTTCCCCTTTTAAGTTGCAAGCAGATTATCAGCACATCCTATTTAAGCTCCCATGAAAATCCTTAAGTTGAAAGGGCAGAGTTGTCAGCAGCTTTTGAGAGGTCATTTGGGAAGAGTCAGTGCTGAAGGGAGGGGCAAGAATGGGGATGTAGGCAAGTTTGAGTACAGTACAAATAGTGATATTTTAGCTGTTTATAAAAAAAGTGTTTATAAGATGTTAATGGGCTATTCAACATTTTTGTATTGTCACGTTTTGCATCAATATCTGTTCCTCATTGACTTTCTTTTACACACAGAAGTGAAACCCCACCAGTCCGACACCGAGACACCGGACCACCTCAGTCCTTTGTGAGTAGTCTTCAGGTTTCGGACAGTGGACCTCGACATGTTCCCCAGATGCAGCGGTATACGCTGATGGACCGCCTGGATGAACAGAGACAGACCCCCTGGCAGAATTCCCTGCCCAGTGTTCAGATGGAGCTGGAACGGGATAGGCGGGTGGAGATGTCTTCACAACTTCAGCATTCACATCCGCAGCGCAAGGCAGAGCAGGAGTCTATGCCCATCCGCAGGGAGACCACACAACTACAACATGAAGACAAAAAGATGGAGCCGCTCATGATGCACGTGCCTCGGGAATCTAGCCAACTTTCCAATGTTGTAAAGAAGGCAGCACCCCACATTCAGGCTGCAGAAGTTCTGCAGCACAAGGAAGACCACTCAGTCAAAGAGAACAAGCAAGAAGAGAACAAAAAAGGTGACAAACCCAACCGTCAGGATATGCACCGACCTCAGAGGAAGGAATCTAAGACAGAAACCAGATGGGGACCACGGCCCGGCAGTAAAAACCGTGATGAGCCAAGTGATAAACCTGCTCGGAGAGCTGGACCCATCAAAAAACCAGTACTGAAGGACATGAAGCGTGAAGACAGTGAGCAGGAGGTGGAGAAGGGCAAGCCTACGTCAGGAGAAAAGACTGTTGTTAAGGGGAAGGACAAGTCGCAGGAATTCAAGCTTGAGGCTGATTGTTCAAAACAGGACTCTTCTGCAAGTTTGAAAGCGAGCCAGCCTGTCCCTTCTGTGTCTGTCTCCAATAAGCCTTCACAAGGCCCTCCTCTTTCAAACGTGCAGGATGACCGAGGGAAAGCAAAGCCTTCTGGGAAGGATCAGAGGCCTGAGAAAGCAAAAACGTCCAAACCACCTCAGAAGGACTTTAACAATGGCCCTCCACCACCTCGGCGGAATAGAGATCGGGATCATTCGTTTGACCGTAGTTATTCGGGGCGAGGCCGAGGCAGAGGACGCGGCGAATTCTTCTCGCGGGGAAGGGGTTATCGAGGAGCCTATGGTGGCCGAGGAAGAGGAGGCAGAGGCCGCAGCAGGGAGTTCAGAGGCTATAGGGAGCCCATGTACCGAACAGAGGAGAGTGGCTCCAAGAGCTCGTTCAGGCCGCGGAACCCAAGTGAGACACGCAGCGAAGGCTCGGAGTATGAGGAGATTCCCAAGCGCCGCCGTCAGAGGGGCTCAGAGACCGGTAGTGAGACTCATGAGAGTGCCAGCGATGTGGCTCACTCCGACAAGGAAGTCTCCACCAGCTCCAAAGAGCCCGCCAAGGAGTTCCGAAACTCCGATCAAGGCCGTGCAGACAAGAAGAACAGAGCAGAGCCACCGAAGCTTGCTGACAAGATGCCTCCACGGCTGAGTGATTCTTCACGTGGCAGGGTCTTCACTCCACGTGGTGTGCCATCTCGGAGAGGTCGGGGAGGTATGCCTCGCGGGGGTGGCGGCGGTGGTGGCCGCCCTCAGCAAGGGGGCTGGGGACCTTCTTCAAAGGTACCACCCCCCAAGAAGCAGCCCTCGAAGGAGCAGGTCAAAACACCAGAAATCAGGCCTCTTGATATGCCCCCAGGTAAAGAGTCTGAGAAAAACCCCTCTGAGAAGCCGCCGCAGGTCGGTGAGTCAGCGGCACCTGAGGGCCAGCCTCACCGGTCAGAGAGGCCCCCGGATAAACCACCGAGGCGGCGGCGTCATGGGCGTTCTCAGCAGCAGGATAAGCCTCCGCGGTTCCGCCGCCTGAAGCAGGAGCGGGAGGTGGCTGCCCGAATGAACGGCGAAAGAAACCTCTTCCCTGAATCCTTGCCGCCAAATCCACCTCCCAACCCACAAACTGAGGAGATCAAGGAGGTAGTGCGCAACGCTGCCGGCACCAAGTCCCCAGACTTGTCCAACCAGAACTCTGACCAGGCCAATGAGGAATGGGAGACGGCGTCTGAAAGCAGCGACTTCACTGAGAGGAGGGACAAGGATGGCATGTTTGTGAAAAATGCCCCTGGAGGCATCAAGTCAGTCGACCCCAATGCTGCCCAGAAGAAGGAATCGTCCAAGCGCAGCTTCTCCAGCCAGAGACCTGGGATGGACCGACAGAATCGGCGCTCGAACCCAGGAGATTCAAGTGGCAAAGGCAACCGGAATAGTGCTGGTTCTGTCAGGAATGAGAAGCGCAACTGGCCTTCCCCAAAGAATAGGAGGTGAGTGAGCAGGAGTGGGTAATCCAGGGGTAAGGTCGTGGTGGAAGTTGAGATAAAAGATTCCGCTCCAAATTTGCACTTTTTGTAACAGATTGTGCACTTTGAAGAGAAGAAATTGTTGCTGTATTTAGTTTTGGTTGCCTGAGAGTAATTGGAATCGGCAAAGTTACGACTAATGTCTGTTTAGTGACCCCTGTAGAAAATTTAGACAAAACCAAAATCACATTACTCCTGATGTCCCCACAATGCACCCACAGGAATGTTGCTGACATTTGAGTGCTTTAAGATGGCTGATTTCCTGGTGTCTAGGTTTTTCTAATGAAGAAAGCTTTCTTAAGTGTTCCACTGGTTGCCAGTGGAGTCATATCTCTGCATGAATGGACAACTTCAGGAGTAGGGGAAGGGTAAGAGATTAAAGTATCTGTACAAGACTTAACCTGACCATGTCTATAGGGGAGAGCTGTTTGGCTTTCAAGTGAGCCTGTGCCATAAAGGAAGCAGGTTTGAAGAATTTGACAGTAAAGAGTTTGAAATGTAATCTTGGCAGGCCAGTGGAAGATCGGACAACACTCGCTGCAGCTCTTCCTCAGAACGCGAGTGCAGTATTCAGAGTAGACAGGATCATTCCCAGCGACTCTGCTGCCATCCAGAAAGCCATTGCAGAAGTAAACAACCGGCACAAGGATTGCAAACTGGCGCCTGGCAAAATAAAGGAGAAGAATGATATGCTGACACAATTTGATCTGAACAATTATGCAAGTAAGTCCAGGAAAAATGTGCTGTAACTGCGTGTGTTAAGGTGGTGTGTTGTGGTTGAGTTTATTGTGAACATACTGCCCGCCCCAATTGTCCCTACGGTAATGCTGAGCCATTCCATTCCATAAGATATGTTTGGCGTGAACTGTTGGACTCGAGTCTGTTTCTGTTCTGTATGATTCTAAGACCCCAAAATTCTTTGGGAGAGGTATTCCAGCATATTAACCCACCTACAGAGAGGATATACAGTTCAAATTCTGTTCTGGCTCTTGTGCTGACTCACCTTGCTACTTGCCCCGTGAAACCAGTTTCTGGCATTCCTCAATACTTTCCTCCTAATGTTGTCGTCATTCATGATGGGATGCATGTGGCAGTGGGTCTGAGTGTTGTCATGCTGATGAGTCTGTTTAACTTCCTAAAGTGCAGTCTGGAAAGTGTAATTATTTCATAGCCTCTTTCATTGTTGTACACTAACAGTGGCAGAAGTGACGACTATGTACAGCAACCCACCAACGCTCCTTTGATTGCACATTCCTAACCTGTGACCTCTGCCACAGTAGATCCATGAGATTGTCACCACCTGAAGTTTCCCTCCAAACCACAGACCATCCTGACTTGTAACTGTATCGCTGTTCCTTCACTGTCACAGGGTTTAAGTCCTGGAGCTCCATATCCAACCACATTATTGCTGTACTGGCACCCACACCAACTATAACCGGTCATGAAGCTGGCTGAGACCACCAGTTGGGGAGTAGTTGCAGAGTGAGCCACAAAAGCTGACCAAGCCAGAGACATCCACATGTGGAAAAAAATAAATGGAAAGTAGCAATTGACTTTTTCAGGGAATCTCCACAAACAGCCATGAGGCAAATGACTTGACAGTCTCTGTTTAATACTGTGGGTTAAGAGACATCTTAAGGTAGCTTCCCTGCTCTCTCTGTAGAGCCTCTTTTTGTGGGACTTGACAGTGTGGCTTTTCCTCACTGATGTGGTGAAGTGTTCTGTGCATTATGTTCAAGTCTGGAAATACTAATCTTCTGAGTGAGTTAACAGTTTTACATGTAGCTTGGTTACCTGTTTGCCTTCACGATGTGGCTTTCTGTACCATAGAACAGTTCGGAGGGCATTTGACCTGTTGACTTTGTTTGATTTCGGACGAATCTTTTTTAGGTGTTGTGATTATTGATGATCACCCAGCAGTTTCTGCAGATGATGAGTCCATATCTCCCTTAAATGACGGCTTCACCCGCGTCCTTTCAAAACGTCAGAAGAGGATCCTGGACGATGAGCGCCGCAAAAAGGAAGAGCATCTGCTGCAGGTAAACTCAGAGGCAAGCTCTTGTCGGGGGTTCTACCTGTGTTTAGATATCAATCTAAATAACTGGTAAGCCTTCGGGAGGTAAAGATAGTAAAAGCATAGATTAGTCATGTATTGGCTATGTGACTTGCTTCATTTGAGTCTGTGCTGAAAACTAAGGTGGCATATGCTAAAGTTAACTGAGGACGACAGTGTGTTTGACTGTGTGTGGATTTCTCCATGGGCTGCCAGTGTTAAAATTCATATCTTGTACAGACCAACAGTTCTAAAAGTGAAGCCAGAAAATTTGATGGAAGCAGGATGACTTTATGTAGAGTTTTTAAAGAAATTTTTAGAATTTTCAAGTTGACTTCATTCATGTTGAGACTTGCAGCAGAAACCTGCAATGCTGAGTAGACATTGTCTTCCAATTGTGGGGCAGTTGATGAAAGTCATTTCTGGTTGATGACTTTGCTACTTGGAGCATTGTTACTCTTGGATCTGCAGCCCAGTGATCGTACATACAATTGAACTGTTTCAGAAAGGTAGCAAATTTGCAAACTCATCAAATCTTGATGCTACTTCACTGTACTGTGTCCATGCAGAGGTAATGATGCCCTTTGTTGAAATGCTTTTGAAATTAATTAAATGAACACAAATGCCCATTACCCTTTTTCATCCTTTTCTTTATTTCTTGCCCTCGCCATCCCGATTTTAAGAAAAAAACAAAAGAAATCCCATTGGTCTGTTTGGATCCTCAGGCTGTGTTGAAATAACATGGCAAAAGAAGTAAGAAATGGTGCTGATCAAACTGGAAGATTTGTTGACTGAGACCATTTGCTGATTTTTGCCCTCTGCCACATGTGCAAGGCCTGTAACTACCAGCTGAGTTTGAGGGGTGGATAGGAAGTGGTTTGGCAGTAAGACGTTGTATTTGGAATGATGTGTTCTGGTTACCTTGTGGTACCTGATTCTCCCTAACAGTTTTAATGTTATCTTTCTTCACCAGAAGGCTGTCAAAATCTGCACAATGGATTCTCTGCATCCCTCATTATCTGGCTTCCCCAAAAAGCAGTCTAAGAAGGTGACTCTTTCAAACTTAGAGTCTGAAGAGAGCTGCAAGGGTCAGACTAACACAGCTGATCTGGGAACCCAGATTTGGAATACCACGCATTCCGGTATGTCATTCTCACATGAATAGAAACATGAAGTGTGGGCATGGATGAGAAGTTTTAATGTATTCTTGTAAACAAAGTATCTACCTTTTGGTACAAACCTGTAAGTAATTGAAACTTTGAAGAAATTACCACCGATCTTAGGCAATATATATTTATTTGTGCACAGCACCTGAATGGCATGTTCCAAAAAATATATTTGCTAGCCTAGTGAGGCTTGAACTTCAGCTGCAACTTTTCATGAAACTCAGAACTATGGATGCTGTAATTCAGAGATAAAAACAGAAATTGCTGGAAAAACACAGCAGGTTTGGCAGCATCTGTAGCGAGAAATTAATGTTAATGTTTTGGTGGAGTGACCCTTCCCTGGAACTCTGCTGTCAGACCACCTGAGCTTTTCCAGCAATTTCTATTTTTGGCTTTTTCATTTAAACTGTCTTGAGCACACTAATGATTGCTTTGTCTTCTGTGACACAAAATAATTAATACTAATCTAGCTTAAAATAGCTGTAGAACATTTCCAGGTACCTGCCTTGCAGCTAGGTCAGGAAATGTGAGCCAGGGTTTCAGCTCCTCTTAATAATTGAATTAATCCTGTTGGCAGTGGATATATGAATGTGAGATGAGGATAAACTGGGTTTGATCATGATGGCCCTTGTCCAATAACGATCAACGTTTGTTGCTTCTATTTATACTTGAATAAAATTGCTAGGAGCTGTTTTCCCTGATAGATTGACAGCCGCAGCATGTATCATGTTCAAGTGAGTGTAATAATATTTTTGAAAAGAAATACTTGGAGCATTTGGCAAGAACAAATGTAATTTGGATTTTTAATCTTTCCTTATGTTCTCAGTTAGCTCTCTGGGTCCAGGAGAGGCTTACAGTTTAGGTAGAAGCTATTTGGCTGTTGCTCATGTGTGAGGTTTTTGCAATCCAGAACATGATGGATTTGGATGTTGTTGTGAGTTTAATTTTGCAGAGAAAATAGAGTTGCTGGTTCTGACAGTGGGGAACCTCTGAATTCAGAAAGTTGTGGGCTCTAGTCCTGATGCAGAAATTTGAGAAGTCTTGGCTTTTGGATGAGATGTTGAGCCAAGGTCCTTTACTGCAGTCCTGGGTGATTGTGACAGATCACAACAACATACTTTTTAAAGATGAGCTGACGACTTCTCCATAGTCTCTTGACCAATGTTTATCACTGAACCTCAATCGGATTATTTAGTTATCATCACATTTTGTTTTCGGGAACTTGCTGTTTCAAAAATTAATGATTACACATTGCAACAGTGACTGTACTGTTACAGTAACTTCATTGACTGTAAAGCTTGGGGTCATGTGCGGTGCAGTAGAAATGACAGACCTTTCATGATAAGTCTTGTTGAAGGCGGTGGCTATAAAGGTAGCAGATGCTTTTAAAATTCTGAAGATTCTGGAGAGGATTCTACAGATGGAAAATAACAAAGATAACACCACTATTAAGGAGAGAGGGACAATGGAGAACCACAGACCTGCTACTTTGTCAGTAGAAAATAGTGGTGCAGTTGAGTTGGCATGAATTTATTAAAGGGAAATCATGCTTGATCTGTTTGGAAGATGTTATTTGCAGTATAGATCAAATAGAATCAATGGGTGTTTTACTGTATTTTCAGGAGACTTTTGAAAAAGTGCTATATAGAAGATTAGTAATCAAAATTAGAGCATGCAATTCAGAAAAACCAATTTGCAATCCATAGAGGATAGCATAAAGCGGAGTAAGAATGAATGGGTCATTCTCATTGTAGGCTGTGCAATGGCTGCAGCTGTTCGGTGACTATAAATTAATTAAATAATGGAACCCATTTTAATATTTTTAGTTTTGCTATTACACAAAACTAGGTGGGAAAACAAGTTTGGGAAATGTGCAAGGAAACTTCAAGCAGACTTGGGCAGACTAAAGTGAATGGACTAGAACATGGCTGATGGAATATAATGTGTGATATTTTTTTTTGTTTTAAATTTCTTCGGTGGTGAGAGATTGGGACATTTGGTGCCTGAGGAACCTGTTCCCAATACACAGAAAGCTAACATGCAGGTGCAACAATCGATGAGGAAGGCGAGTGGTATGTTGGCTGCCATCACAAGGGGTAGAGAAGTAAAGATGGTGTAGTTGGCCTTGATAAGACTTTAAAAAGTGTACACAAAACGCCAGGTAAAGTCTTATCCAAGGGAGGATATTCATGCTATAGAGGGAGTGCAACAGAGGTTCACCAGACTAATTCCTGGGAGAGCAGAACGGTCTTAGGAAGAGATACTGAGGAAACTGTGCCTGTATTCTCTAGTGTTTTAAACAATGTGAGGTAACGTTGTTTGAAACTTGTAAAAAATTTTACGTTGTGATTATTTGGTTGTGGATAAGCTGTTTCTCCTGGCTGGTGAGTCACAAGTCTTGGAACACAGCCTTGGAATAAAGGCCAAGCCATAAAAACCTATGATTGTATCTGTGGAATTCTCTACCCCAGGGGACTGCTGAAACTCAGTCATTGGGCAAGTTGCAGACAAATATTGATTGCTGGGGTTGAATTCTACCAAGGCATGTGGAAAGGGGTGCAGGAAAGTCCTATTTAGGTATGTAATCAGCCACGATTAAACTGAATGACTAACAGCAAGTTCAAGAGGCTGAATAGTCTACTTCTGTTCCAATGTTCCTGATATCCCTTTTGTGACCCTGGATTTTTGGCAAGAGACACTGCAGATTACACTCTAACCAAAATTCCATTCGGTGCCAAAAGAAAAAGATTGATCCATCTAGAAGCTTCAATGATAGCCAATTCCTTCCAATGTGATGATCAAGTCTGTTGCATGCAGAGGTTCTTTCAAGGTGCACAGGTTTAATTCAGCAATTGAAAAGACAAGTCCTGATTGGTGTGCATGATTTTGCTCTTTTGTACTGAGTCTTCGTGCTTTTAACTTTTTTTTTGCGTAACAAAACTTTAAAGCATTCCCCCCCTCCCATAATCTTACAGTTTGCTCCCTTACTCCTCCAGCAGCCTCCGGTCTGGATACTTGGATCAAACCTCTGAATGTCTTTGCCGAGGCAGCTAGTGCTGAGGTAAGCAATATTTCCTGGACTCTACTAGTCAACATATGCGAGTTGCCTTATTCTGATTGAAAGCATTTATTTCTTGAACAGCCTGCATATGCAAGCATGTAGCTGATAATTCTGCGACCTGAATGTGTCATGGGCCAAGGTTAGAGAGTGAAACATTGGTAATGAACATCCCTTTCAGATTGTATCTGTGGAACTTGTTGGCATTTGCTTTGTGGGTGGTTCAAGTTCTACTGACCAAGTGACCAGAAGTAAGCATGATGGCACAACAATGTTTTTCAGCCTAAAGGCTGATTTTCCCATCCCTTTTATTCAGGTAGTCCCTATGATCTTTATACTCTTCCTGTACTGTTTTAGAACCCCAGGCCCTCAAAAGTTCTGTAGCCTCTATCCCAATGCTGAGCTTCTCCAGGTATACAAAGCCAGTGCACAACACCATTTTGCAACTTCACTCAATAACGCAAAGCAGGTAACTTTCATACAAATAGAAGGGACCACATTTGTTTCTACGCCATTGCCTGGTTTTCATCATCTTGTATCTCCATTTCCCAAAGTTAATGTTGTATTTTCTGGAATAAAACCAGAATATGTTGGAAATACTCAGCAGGTCGGGCAAGTGCGAAAGGTGATATTTTAGAGAGCTGAGGAAGTTAGGTGAAATTTGTTTTGTAAGGGGAGAGAAGAGGGCAAAGTAGTAAGTCTGTAATGGGGAGGTGAACAGTAGAGATTAAATAATAAAAGGGACTGGTCATGGACGAACAAAAAGAAATGTCTGGAGGAGACCTGAATGGCCGAATCACTCTAAACTCCGGAAAACCAAAGAGAAGCAGGAAATATAAACTGAAACAAAAGAAAAAATGATTCCAAACTAAGGATTGAGGTTTTGATCTGAAATTGGTGACCTTTCCAGACAACAGCCTAACTATGTCAGGTTTAATGACCAGATCAGAATTAAACCTGCAATACATCAAACCACTCCACAATCACTCCAGAGTCCTTTCTTTTGTGCAGCACCTTCCCATGCATGAATGGGAGATGTAACAAACACCTTCTATTTACCTCCTCCCTCTTTCCATTTTTAAAATAAAATATGTTAGGCTACTCTGATGGAGAGGGGCCTTGATTTTTATGTGCATAAGTCATTAAAGGTGGCAGAACAGATGGAGAGCACAGTTAATAAAGCATTAGGATCCTAATTTTGAGGGGGGGGCATAGAGTACAACAGTAAGGAGGTTACGCTGAATCGTCGTGAAACATTAGCCAGCCTTCTGCTGGGATGTTCTAGATGCCACACATTGGTGTCAGTGGTGAATAGATTGCATGTGGTTCCAAGGATGAAAACTGTCATGAAGATTGGTTAGGTTTGGGCAGTTTTCCTTGAAAACGACAAAGAGGAGATTTGATTGAAGTTTTCAAAATCCAAAGTCTGAACAGTTGATGGGGAGAAACTGTTCCAGCTCCTAACAGGATTAAAAATGAGGGAGTGCAGATTTAAAGTGATTGTACAAAAAATATGTACAGTGAGACAAGTTTCATCACTTGCTTTCAGGCCTGGAAGGATGGTGGAAGCAGTTTCAGTTGATGTTCAAGGAGGTATTAGATGGTTACTTAAAGAAAATAATGCATAGGGATGCAATGAACATGACTTGGTGCCATTCAGAAAGCTACTGCATAGTGTTGAACTGAAAAACCATCTACGCCATTACCAACTCTGAGATTCTCTCAATTCTAGGTCCCAAGCACTTTCTCCAAGTAAATAATGCTTTACTTGTTTTTTAAATATAAAATACAGCATTCTCAATATATTAAATGAGGTGCAGACTGGGTGATTTGGCTGGTAGAATACCTCAATTTAGCCTGCAAGCATGACCCCGACCTTGGGCTCGCTTGTCAATTTAAATCTTCTCCATGCTCCCAGGTTGATGACCCTGTCCTCTTGCCTCCTGCAAAACTTGAGGAACAGCAGTTCAACTTAGAGCATTGAGTTAAAATGCCCAACTGAATCTGGGAAGTTGTAATCAATTTCAGTTCACAACCTCTACCCTGTGTTGTTGTTTTCTTCTGTGCTAGTTTTGCTTTCACTCTCTCATTTCACTCTTTGCTTTAGGTGACAGCGATTCAAGATTCAGCTGTTCAAGGTTTGGCAATTTGCACCATCTCCAGTCGCACTTTTTTTTTTGTTTCTATCTCATTACACTTTTGTTTGATTTAACTTATCCTGCCTCCCATTCTTTCACAGTGCACCTGCCACTTATTTAAAACCTCTTAAGTTCTAACTTTGTTCCCCAGTTTGTTGAAATCCCAAAGGTTGAATCGCCTGCTGATACTCGCTGTGTAAGTCCACACAGAATAGTCACCTTGAACAAGGGTATTGGAGTGCAATTAGCTTCCATGGGGTGATGGTCCCACAAGGACCTAACATACATGCAGGAGAGGAATTTGCTTTTGGAAATGATACTTCAGTCTTTGAAAGGTTAATTAGCTTTGTAAGCAGGTGTGAATGTACTGGCCGTGACGGACAGTTGCCAAGGAAGAAGAGTTGGCGGCTTGCATTTTTGGGAAAAAAAGCAACAATGTAGTTCATGTATTTTGATTAAACTGCAGCGTGTATGTCTCTGCCCTTTTGTTTCAAGGCCAGCCAGACTGACAGTGGGGTGGATTTGAGCAGCGACTGTCAGGTCTCATCGACCAGTTCCTCGCAGCGTAGTTCTCCAGCCAGCAGCCTGAAAACTGACACTGGGGAGCGTGTTGGTCTTATTAACCGGATCAGCACAAAGGTGGTTGAGATTCGATCAGCAGAAAACCAGCTCCTAGAACCCAAAGAGCAGAGACAGAGACCTGCTAGGACAGGAGCACTGAAAGAAAATAAGGTATCGCACTTACTGTGATGACATGGCCTCTATAATCACCTTGCTTGCTGTACAGCATTTGTTCTGAATGCATTTATTCTGAATACCAGTCACCTCTGGTAGTGTTCTTCTCCTCCTCCTCCCCAACCTGACCTTCAATCCCTATCCATAATACCCATTCTTTTGTGACTGTTAACAGCGAGCTTCAGCAGGCGAAATGCTTCACGGAGGTAATTGCATCTATTCGTGTGTGTGTGTGTGTGTGTTCTTTCAGGGCCGCACACTCTATTTCCCAGTTAGGTTCTTGTGAAAAGCAGTTCTGAGTGAGAGTTCTGATTTTATTTATTCCTAAGGCACAGCTCTCTCCCTTTCCCACTTGCTTCTTTCCCACTCACCATCACTATATTGCCTTGCACTTTAATGCAGTTCAATGTTTAAAAATAAAAATTCCATTGTGTCAGAAGTTATTTTATTGTTAAAAATCTTTTCAACCCTGTTGTTGGCACCTTAGATTTATACAGCATGGAAAAAACTATAGAGTTAATGGCGTGTAAGAGCTTGGACTATTAGTATACATAAGTTAGAGAAAAGCTTTTAAATTCTATGCTGGTCATGCCATCATCAAAAAAGATATGTTTGTATAGAAGGGTAGCTTCTCCTTTAGCATTTTCTTGTCTAAGTCTAAATCCCTTTTTTTGACCACAATGCTCGGTATGTTTGATTTCCAGTTTCCTCCATTTTCTGCCTCATTTGCACATCTCCTTCAAATGGCTCAGCTTGTAGCTGCTTTGGCTCTGTCTGCTGGAGTTCTCTTTTTTTTTATTTAAAAAAAACTTCCCTCTCTTCCCTTTTCTCCCCCCCCCCTTAAAACCCTCTCCTTATTGGCTAAGTTTGTGCTCCATCCACCTCCCTGTAACTAATTTAGATGTCACTAAATCAGTTTGCTTCATTTTCCTCAAAGACAATCCAAATGGTATTGGAAATGCATGTCCTCCTTTCCTTGAATAGTAGATCAGCCAGTAGAAGCAAGGATTTTTTAATGTGTGATGATGCAGCATGTGCTGAGAATGTATGCAGCTCAGCAGTAGGAGATATTTTCTTCATAATTGGAAGGAGAGCTACACATTAAGGGGGATGACCATTGTATTGCAGATCATGCTCCTAAAAATGAACCGAATAATATTGGTTCCAAATTTTTACTCTCTAGATTATGGGTCTTTCAGTCTTCTCATTCTGAATCTACTTCAGTTATAAATCTGCATTATGCTCCATTATGAGATTTATACAGAAGAAAATTGTGCTTTTGGGTGTGGTGTGGGTCTAGTTGGTAGCAAGAGTGGAAGAGGGAGATGAATTTAGCACCATTCTGACTTCAATCCCTCCTCTTGACAAGAAAAACATTGTTTCAAATCTGTGACAAATAGAACAATTTTAAGCCAACCCCTAAATAGCCTTGAGCATCTTCCTCCTAATTGCTTATGACAAATAGATTTCACATGCAACTTTTTATAGCTTAGAGGTGGATGTTGGTGGTACTGCTTTGCTGTAGTATTAAACCCTGCTGCTGAAGTTCACCTGTGTATTGGTGCATTTCATATTTCGCACAGTTGGCTAGATGCCAGGAGCTGAAATTAAAATACACCTGACTGTGTGTACTTTGCCAAACAATCATATGACCAGACTAGGAGCTAGTGTTGAATGGCAGCGTATGGTCCTGCAATTCCAGAATTAGGGGGAAATGCATGTTCTTCTGGATGTAGGTTTGCTAGCCTAGCTGGAAGGTTCATTTTCAGACGTTTCGTCACCATACTAGGTAACATGCTGATGATTTCTGCTGTGCTTCGCCTGAGGCTCACTGAGGATGTTACCTAGTATGGTGACGGAACGTCTGAAAATGAACCTTCCAGCTCAGCGAGCAAACCTCCATCCAGAACCTCCACCTGAGCTACAAATCTTCTCAAAACTTGGTAATACATGCTCTTTTTTAGCAGGGTCTTGAGATGGTGCGTGGAAAGAGATTAAGCCATCTGATGCATGCTGTAATTAAGTTTGCATGTTCCCCTCTTCTACAACAGCCACTGAAGCTTTTGCACAATGACCGTTCTTGGTCTGAGTGAATGTGGGATTATTTCATGTAGATGATTACAGGAAAAAAAAAACCTGATCCTTGCCTCTTCTGCTTTTAATGCATGTACCGCTCTTTGTTCGTAGTAGGGCTCACTTCACAGTGGAAGGGTGGCTTGTCTTGCTCTTCCAAGCCAACCCAGGTGTCACTGCTCCAATTGTCATGCATTGATGTACACTGGTTCAATATATATTGTCCATGCCAAAGTGCAAACTTCTGCTATTGTCTTTGTACATGCCTTAGTCTATTAAATCTTGGCTTAGTTAATTGAGAGAAATGTTTATGACGTCCATGGTAATGCTGAAGACTGGTATGGCAATTCTAATGAGTCACTTAAACTAGACGTAAGAGGATTAAATAACCTCTTTGCATGAGGTTTTACTTATTAATGTTACAGTGCTAGGTTGATTCTTTGTTTTTAAAAAAGACAATGTATACATTAAAAGTCTTTGATTTCATGAAGTTTCAGGAGTCTGCCAGCGAACTGAGTAAAGAGCATAAACCTGGACCAATAGGAAATGAACGTTCACTAAAAAATAAAAAGGCAAGAGAAGGACAGCAGAAAGAGAGTCCTGAGACTGCTGCAAAGGCTGTTGGCTTTTCAATAAACAGCAGACCAAAATCCAAACCAGATCCTGACTTGTTACTGGAGACTGAAGTCACTGTACCACCTATCCAGTTTGGAGTTAGTGCAAAGGTGAGTCAATTGATTATTTTTGTTTTAATGCTCAAATTTAGACTTTGGATTCTGGTTCAACTCAGTAACCAGTTCAGCAACCTTATCTAGTATTGTGTTCCCCCAGAGTACTTGAGGGTTGAAAGTAAAGAAGAAATCAAAGCAGAAGGGAAGAACTGAGTGGGGAAGTTATAATAGTGGAGTTTTATCGATAAGTGAGACAAATAAAAGTGAAAATAATTTTAATGGGTCCTCTGTTTGTATACTCATTTCAAATATAGAAATGATCTTCAAGCCTGTTCAGTTAAGTAACAAATCAGCTACAGCCGAACTGCATTTGTGTTGGTTAACTTTCTGAAAGACTAGGTACAATGTCTGGCCCATTGGGTGAATGCTGAGAGGTTGCCCTCCTTTTCGGTTAGCTGTATTAACATGTGTTGTTGGCTTTATTAACATTCTTGCCTCTTAATCATGGAAGCATAAAACGTAGGCCAGGAATATGCCCTTTAGAGTCTGCTTTGCCATTCAATACGATCATGGTTACTCATCTACGCAGCATTGTTTCAGCTTTCTGCTTACAGCACAGAAACCGGGCTAGGCCATTCAACCCCGTGAGCCTGTTCCCCAATTTATCTTGAAGGTTTTGGTCAGATCGCCCCTTAACTACCTGAATTCCAGAGAAAACTGACCTAATTTGTGTAATCTCTCCTCATAACTTAACCCCTGAAGTCCAGACATCATTCTTGTCAAACTACATCATATTCCCTCCAAGGCCACTGTACCCTTCCAAAGGTGTGGTACTTAAATCCGCGCTCAATGCTCCAGGAGACGTCTAGTAGAAAGTGAGGACTGCTGATGCTGGAGTTGAGTGTGTGTGCTGCTGGAAAAGCATGTAAGGTAGGCAACATCCAAGGAGCAGGAGAATTGATGTTTCTGGCATATGACCAAAACGTTGATTCTCCTGCTCCTTAGATGCTGTATGAGCTGCTGTGCTTATTCAGCACCACACTTTCGGCTCCAGGTGAGGTCTAATTGAGGTTGAACTGCAGTGTAACTTCTGTATCCTTCACACAACACCTGTCACAACCACCTGATGAAGGTGCAGCACTCCAAAAGCTAATGTGCTTTCAATTAAATCTGTTGGACTATAACCTGGTGTTGTGACTTTTAACTTTGTACACCCCAGTCTAACACCGGCATCTCCAAATCATTCCGTATCCTTGTACTTCAGCCCTCTTGATATAAAAGCCTGCATTTCATGAGTTTTTTTTTATTATCTTCCTGCACCTGTTTGTGACATTAAGATCCGTGCACCTGAACCCCCAAGTCTTTTTGAACCTTGACTGTACTTACCTTCATACCATGACTTATCCTATTTGGACCAAAAGAATAACCTCACACTTGCTTACATCGAACTCTATCTGTCGCAGTTTTGCCTATTAGTTTATCAATATCCCTTTTGTAATTTTATGCTGTTATCTACGTTGTCTACAATGCTGCCTCACTTTTTGTCATCGGCACATTTGGATATACGACTTTCTATGCCATTATCCAAGTTGTCAGTAAATAGTGTGAATGATTGATTGAAACGCCAACAGAACCTATATGGTGACATCCTACCAATCAGAGAACCTACCCTTTATCCCTACTTTCTGTCACCTGCCACTCAACCAATTTCCCAGCCGTGTCATAATTCTCCCAAACTTCCATGGGCTTCTGTCTTAGCTTAACAGTCTTATGTGAAATTTTATCAAATGCCTTTTGGAAGTCCATATAAACAACAGCCATAGATATTCTCTTCCTGCTATCTTAGTCACCTCTTCAAAAAATTTCAATGAGGCTTGACTGATCTGACTCACCTGATTAACTGAACATTTTCAAATCATTCAGTTACTCCGTTATTAATTATAGACCCCATTAGAGATGTTAGGCTAACTGGTCTGTAATTCCCTGGATTTCTTCTTCCATCTGTCTTTAACCCCTTAATGTTCAGTTTAAAAGCCTTAACTGTTTTCAGGGGCAAAGAATTCCACAGGCTCCCCACAATCTGGGTGAAGAAATGTCTCCTTATCACAAGTCGTGGTCCAGCACGAAGGTTGAAGCATGTAAATTTTGAGGTGACTGCACGGAGTTGACCGCTGTTTTGTCAGATATGCCATCCACCTGGTTGAGCAGATTTTGAAGATCCCATGGCCAAATCAAAAGAGCAAGAATCCTGTTAACTCTCCCCACTATTCTACCATCAGCCACACCAAAAACATAAGATTATTTTTGATGTAGAATCGACTGCATAATGACCACTGCATCTAACGGCACTGTCCCTGAATTGGGGATCTCTTGAAGCTTGCGTAACATTCATTTTATTAAACAATAAGTTCATTTTGTAGGATAGTAATGTGTGAATCAATGTCGTCTCACAAAGGATGAGACTGATTTACAGTGGGTGGTGGAGGAATTAGTAATGTTATTGGCATATTGTCAGTTACCAGGAAATTTCTGGGCTTATGACTAGGAAATCTGATGGATTTAAATGAGGGGGTTTGATTGGAGTAATGTGTTTGAGCAGGCAGACCTAATCCATATGTACAAATTCTGCAGACTGGAATGCTGAGGTCTCCCAATTCAAGAGCAGTGGAGCTCCATTTGAGTACATACTTTCTGTCTGCAAAAACTGTTCCTAATATTGTATCTCTTTGTGCAGCTTGGGCAAGATGCTAACTTTCTTCAAGATATTCTAATGGGGAGACACTCATTATATTTAAATGTCAGTTCATAAGCATTAGACTATTCATTTTGCTTCCTTTAGGATTCTGACTTCAGTCTAGCTGTGCCTACGATTCAAAGGTCTGCAAGTTCACCACCCAACAAACTGCAGAATGCTGCCAGCACTGATGTACGTACTGCCTGATCTGTAACTTCATTTATGCATGGTTTACATTTCCTTGCTGCTGCTGTGTTTTAGGAAACAATTCTTCTCCTGTAAGCCAGTTTCAGGACAACTTGCATATATAAATTCAAATGCGTGCAAGGGCACTCGCATGCTACTTGTATCGTCTGAGAGCACTCCACTATTTGGTGAAATTGCATGTTTTTCATCCAGGTGAGAGGCAATTTTAGTAGTGCAAGTGAGGAAATGCACTAGTGAGGTGCACTGGCAAAGGGCCTAGCTTTTTAAAATGCCTAAGATTTCAACCTGGAATTTTTCAATGGTTCAGACTTAATTCTGTGATTGTGTGACTGCTGAGAGATACTACCTTTTGTCGAAGTGTGCTATATGACCCCAGAAGTTCACCCTGGATTTTAGGCCTTTTATAATCTGAAGTAGCATGTGAAATAGGAACAGATGATGACTTTATGGCATCCTCCGTTTTCCTGCCATTGAATAAGATTCAGCTGATCTCCCCAAATCCCAAATTTCCTCTTCTCCACATTAAATGCTGCTAATGATGGAGTACCTACAGTCCTCTGGGCAAAACATTCCAAGTGTTTTATGTGGAAAAATTTATATCTTTTTAAATGTCCAAAATGTCTGGCCCCTAGCCTGGGATTCTGCTCCTGTATTCTAGATCTCCAGGAGGGAAAAGAGCCTGTCAAGCCCCTTCAGAATCCTTTTTAAGTTTCAGTGAGAGCACTTTTTATTTCTTTTCTTTCCTCTTGCACATTTTTCTCGATCTTGCTTCCTCCCTCATGGGTCTGTGTGGCTCAGGAGAAGAAAGCAATGAGCAGGAGGGAGGGGTGGCACACGACACTGAGAGGTTAGTCATGAGCAGGAGGATTGCAAGCAAGTGTTTTGGGCCCCGTATCTCAGGAAGGATGTACTGGCCCTGGAGCAAGTTCACGAGGATGGTCCCAGGAATGAAAACCTTAACATGTTTGAGAACGGTTACACTTGTTTGGAGTTTAGAAGGGTGAGGTGGGGGAAATCTAATTGAAAGGTACAGAATAGCCTGGACAGAGTACATGTTTCCATTGGTAGGAGAGACAAGGGCACAGCCTTCGAGTAAAGGGAAGACCTTTTTGAATGGAGATGAGAAACCTCTTCAGCCAGAGAGTGGTGAATCTATAGAATTCATTGCCACAGTAGACTGTGGAGGCCAGGTCATTGAGTATGTTTAAGACTGAGATAGATAAGTTCTTGATTGTCAGGGATTACAGGGAGAGAGCAGGAGGATGGTGTTGAGAAGCTTATCAGTCATAATTGAATGGCAGAGCAGACTCTATGGGCTGAATGGCCTAATTTCTGTTCCTATGTATGTTGCGTAGGAGGGAAGCAAGAGAGAGGTGGTGTGTGGAAAGATTGAAGAGAGATGCCAAGAAGGGGAGTTTGGGAAGGGGAGGGGTGCAGCAAGAAAGCTGAGGCTGTGAGCAAGAAGTTAGTAAGAGGATCTTTTGGGCTGATGAATACCATTCATTTAGTCAATCTGCTGCAACCTGTTTGTCGAGTTAAGATTGATCCCAAAGACTTGGCTGTATTAAAACCATGAGGCCATCTTGAGAGTTTGTGAAAACCTTTTGATGCCGAATGTAGATTTACAACCAGTGAAGCAAAAGTTTTTAAAGTTACATAGGACATTTTGAATTGTGCATACTTCCTCTCCCCAAATCAGTTTTTTTGTATTTGTTTGTGAGAGACAGTTTGCTTTAAAAATGAACTGGTTCCCAGTTGCTTTCTCCATGGCAACTCCTTGACCTGTCGAACTTGACATGCCAACAATCAACACTGGGCTTTTCGCAGTATAAATTGTTGTGATCGTTTGAAATTTGTCCACTCCTGCGTTTGTATTGATGAGTTAAAAGTTTAAATATTTTGATAGCATGCCACTTTTTTATCAATACTTCACAATTCAGTGTATCATCTTAAAAAGTGAAGAATGTGTATAGGTGGAATAAATGACACTACTTAACCTAAAACTACCTGAGCAGGCACGGATGTACAGGAGTACAGGAGAGCAGGAGTAGACCCCCTCAAGCATTCTGTACCAATCTGTGAGTTGGCTGACCTTCTGTAGCTACAACTCACAATACTTGACTCTATTGTTGATAGAAATCTATCTAACTATAGGCCTCGAGTACATTCAATGACCCTGTCTCTGCCACTCTGGAGAAGAAAATTCCAAACCTCCAGACCCTAAAAAAACACAATTTGAGATTTCAGTGGAAAGTGAGGGGTTTTTTTTGTGGATGGAATCCCTTAGTTGTAGTTTTCCCTGCAAGGTAATGAGTCCCCTCAGGGTCTTGTGTGTTTCAGTATGGTCACGTTCCATTAGAGTCCTAGAGATGTACAGTGTGGAAACAGATGTTGGGTCCAACTCATTCATGCTGCCCTGATATCCTCGGTAAAAACAATGACTGCAGATGCTGGAAACCAGATTCTGGATTAGTGGTGCTGGAAGAGCACAGCAGGTATTCAGGCAGCATCCAAGGGGCAGTAAAATCGACGTTTCGGGCAAAAGCCCTTCAGGAATAAAGGCAGAGAGCCTGAAGCATGGAGAGATGAGCTAGAGGAGGGTGGGGAGAAAGTAGCATGGAGTATGACCTGGGAGTTGCAGTGGGAGAGGGACTCCCTGAGATTCTTGTAGAGAGAGTAGGAAAACTTCTTCAAGGCAGGCATCCTTGCAAGAGGATTCACAGTTAGGGTTAAAATATTTCCTAACCCCATTCTCTTGCCTTTACCCAGTAACACTTAATCCTCTACCAATCAAGAACCTATCTGTCTCTCTCAAGTGCACTCAATGACTTGGCCTCTGGCTCAAGAAATTTCTCTTCATCTCAGTTCTAAAGGGTCATCTCTTCACTCGAGTCCTAGTCTCTCCTACCAGTGGAAGCATCTTCTCCATGTCCACTTGATCCAGACGTCTCTATACTCAATCATTTCCTTCTTCATCCTTGCGGAAGGCGGAAAGGGGTGGGGAGGGAAATATATCCCTGGTGGTGGGGTCTTTTTGGAGGTGGTGGAAATGTCGGCGGATGATTTGGTTTATGCGAAGGTTGGTAGGGAGGAAGGTGAGCACCAGGGGCGTTCTGTCCTTGCTACGGTTGGAGAGGTGGGGTCTGAGGGTGGAGGTGCGGGGTGTGGACGAGCTGCGTTGGAGGGAATCTTTAACCACGTGGGAAGGAAAATTGCAGTCCCTAAAGAAGGAGGCCATCTGGTGTGTTCTCTGGTGGAACTGGTCCTCCTAGAGCAGATACGGCAGAGGCGGAGGAATTGGGAATACAGGATGGCATTTTTGCAAGAGGTAGGGTGGGAAGAGTAGCTGTGGGAGTCGGT
The DNA here is from genome assembly GCF_004010195.1 of Chiloscyllium plagiosum. Classification (NCBI taxonomy): domain Eukaryota; kingdom Metazoa; phylum Chordata; class Chondrichthyes; order Orectolobiformes; family Hemiscylliidae; genus Chiloscyllium; species Chiloscyllium plagiosum. Next base: position 26,402,272 of record NC_057746.1, on the reverse strand, counting down.
GGGTTTGTAAAAAATGTCTGTATCAAGTCGGTCATCATTAATGGAGATGGAGAGGTCCAGGAAGGGGAGGGAGATGTCAGATGGTCCAGGTAAATTTAAGGTCAGGGTGGAATGTGTTGGTGAAGTTGATGAATTGCTCAACCTCCTCGCGGGAGCACGAGGTGGCGCCAATGCAGTCATCAATGTAGCGGAGGAAGAGGTGGGGAGTGGGGCCCGTGTAATTATGGAAGATTGACTGCTCTACGTAGCCAACAAAGAGACAGGCATAGCTGGGGCCCATACGTGTGCCCATGGCTACCCCTTTGGTCTGGAGGAAGTGGGAGGATTTGAAGGAGAAATTAAGGGTGAGGACCAGTTCGGCCAAACGAATGAGCGTGTCGGTGGAAGGGTACTGTTGGGGACATCGGGAGAGGGAAAAACTGAGGGCTTGGAGGCCCTGGTCATGGCAGATGGAGCCCTGATATCCTACCCTAATCTCGCCCCATTTGCCAGCATTTGGGACTAGACCATATCCCTCTATTCATGTACTCAGCCAGGTGCCTTTTAAATGCTGTAATTGAACCAGCCTCCACTACTTCCTCTGGCAGCTCATTCCATACACGCACTATCCTCTGCACGAAATCTTGCCCCCCTCTCTAGGTTTGGACCCATCCTCCCTGGAGAAAATACCTTGACTGTTTACCCTATCCATGTCTCATGATTTTATAAGCTTCTATAAGGACACCCCTCAGCCTCCAATATTCCAGGGGTAAAAAGCTTCAGCCTATTCAGCCCCTCTCCCTATAGCTCAAAGCCTCCACCCCGGTAATGTCTTTAAATATTCTCTGAGCCTTTTCAAGTTTCACAACATCCATCCTGTAGCAGGGAGAGCAGAATTGCACACAGTATTCCAACAGTGGCCTAACCAATGTCCTGTACAGCCGCAACATGACCTCCCAACTCCTATACTCAATGTACTGACCAATGAAGACAAGCGTACCAAATGCTGCCTTCACTGTCCCATTGACCTGTGACGCCACTTTCAAGGAACTATGAACCTGCACTCCAAGCTCTCTTTGTTCAGCAACATTCCCCAGGACCTTATCATTAAGTGTACAAGTCCTGCCATGATTTTCCTCTCCCAGGTGCAAAACCTCTCATTTAAATTAAACTCCATCTGCCACACCTTGGTCCATTGCACTATCTGATCAAGATCCTGTTGTAATCGGAGATAATCTTCACTGTCCACTACACCTCCAATTCTGGTGTCATCTGAAAACTTACTAACCATACCTCCTGTGTTCATCTCCAAATCATTTATGTAAATGGTGAAAAGCAGTGGGTGGACTGTGGCACACTTCTGATCACAGGCCTCCTTTCTTTTAATAGTGAAATAGGGCCAACCTGTCCAATAATCTTTTGCCCACAGGAGTAACCTCCATCCCAGTTATTAGATGAGTGAACCTTCTCCAGCTGCTTCTAACCAACATGCATCCTTCCTTCAGTCAGGATACCAAAACTGTACATGGTTAGAGTCATTAAAATCCAACAGCATGGAAACAGGCCCTTTGGCCCAAACATTTCAATGCTAACCCCGTTTCCCCTGGCTGGTAAAGTATTTAATTGTTCTTATGCTGTGCTGTTTTCTTTTAACTGGTGTACAGTACAAAGTACTGGTTACTTTGCACAGAAAAAAAATTATTCTGCGCATTAATTGAGAGCATTGGAGGGAACATTGAACTGATTTAAAGCTTTTATTAACATCCAGGAGTTTGTAAGAAATAAATAATTAAACCAGCTAGGTTTAGACAATCATTGAAAATTTAAATATGTCTTTTGAGGAATATGTTTACATGGCACCAATTGCATTCTTTTACAGTGTTAAAACATTCACCCTGTTCTTCAAGGCTGTCTCTTCATGGCATGTTTTTTGTGGAGTTCAGAACTCTGACATAGTCATAGAATTTTTACATCATGGAGGGAGGCCCTTTTGACCTATCTTGACTGGTTGGTCATAAGTATCCCATCTGTTCTCATCTCATTTTCTACAAATTGGCCTGTTGTTTTGTATGTTTTGGTGTTTCAACTGCTAACCTAAATAGTTCTTAAATGTTTGAAGGCTCTCCCCGCCATCACCTAATTTAGGCAGTAGGTTCCAGATACCCACAAACTTCTGAGTGAAAAACCTTTTCTTCAAATCCCTTCTAAACCTCTTACTCCTTACCCTTCAACTCCGCCTGGCTATTGACCACTCTACTGAGAGGGGCAGTTTCTCGTTATCTACTTGGCCAATGCCCCTTAGTTTTGTATGCACATCCTATTCTGATTTGCCATCCATATCCATATGTTTGGCAATAGGAGCCTTGCACTTTTGCCGTTGCATCACCATCTTGAGACCACCTGTAGCCAATTGCAGTAACTCGATCATGGCAGCCATTGCTCATCAAGAACTCTGGACATCCTTGAACATATATATGCTGTCTGACTAACTGAAATTTCACATTTTTAGGCACTTGTTTACACTTGTGATTTTGTTTTTATATATTTTGGGCCGAGTGGGTGGTGATATCTTTTTACATGAGCACAGGTACAGAGTCGACGCTCATTGTGCTGTGTAGCAGCACTGAGAGATTGAAATGAGCGGGACTGAAGAAATGGTGGTACTTTGGTTGCTAAGCTTAGGCCTTTGGCCTGCATATTACATAGATGCAATAAAGTGTGAAGTTTTTTTGTTTTGGTAGAAAGAATTTTAAAAAGAAGCACGATCATGCAGCACAGAAACAAACCCTTCAGTTCAACTCATTCGTGCTGACCAAGTTTCCCATTTGCCTGCATTTGGCCCGTATCCTTCTAAACTTTTCCTATTCGTGTGCTCATCCAAATGCCTTCTCAATATTGTAACTTTACCTGCATATAACACTTCCTCTGGCAGTTCATTCCACATATGAGTCACCCTCTCTGTGGGGAAAAAGTTGCCCCTCTGGTCCCTTTTTAAATCTTTCTGAAATGTTTACATTTGGAGGGACCTGAGTATCATTGCACCAAATTGAAAATAAGTACGCACCTTCAGTGAGCAGTGGGAGGGCAAGTAATATAATAACCTTTGTTACAAAGGAATTGAAGTAAAGATGTCCAGGTCTTTGAGGCCATGCCAGCACAATTGTATGTAGCTTTGGACCTTTGCTTTCTCTTGCCCTAGAGAAAGCAAAGTTTTGTTGTACCTGCTGTGTGGTGGGATGAGGCAAGATCGAATAGGTTGTCTATTCTCTCTGAAGTTTAAAAGAATAAAAGATGATCCAATTAAAATATGAAATACAGGATTTTATGGGGCAGATGCTGCATTTGTTTTCCTGCCGTGGGTACCTTGAACAATTGGCACAGAATTTTCAAATCCGTGACTAAGCTTTTAGGACTGAACAGAAATTTCTTTACTTAGATTTGTGGATATTTGAAATTCTGTGCCTGTAGAGAATTGGAGATGTTCATTTGTTAAATACGTTCAAGACAGGGCAATAGACTTTTGGATAGTAAGGGTAGTGCAAGATATTGGTATATGGTGGTAGGTTTGGAATTGAGGAAGGTTAATCCTGATTCTGCTGAATGTTGGAGCAAGCTCAAAATATCAAATGGCCCACTTCAGCTCCGATTTCTCTTAGTCTGTGAAGTAAGTAAGGAAAGCTCAAAAGTGAAGCTGAATAGTATCTGTTCACAGGAACAGGTGCAGTTTGCATTCGTGAAGGAGGTTTGTACAATAAGTAGAACCAAATTGCTGCACATTTGAGACCCTCTTCAGGCCCAGGATGTATGGACAAAAAGCAACATAAGAGGTGGTTGCTCCACAATTTGGCAGAGGGTTAATTAAAAATCAGAGGCATTAACAATAATAAACCAGTTACCCTGAATCTAGCTCTTTTTTTTTATGCCCTGTGTGGCAGATAAATTGACCAATAAAAGCAGAGGTTCCAATTACGCTGCCAATAACTGAAATGGATTTAATATTAATTGGAAGTTGCCATGTGATTTGCTGATCTAGAATCCAGCAAAACAAGCTGTTGTAAAAACAACTATAATCTCTGCAGCAGAGCAGGGTAACCTCCTCATGAGTTTATGGCTTCCCCCTTATGCTATTTTGTCCTTTTGGAATCTTGCTTTCCAGCTGCCAGCAAATTGATATGGCATCATTGAATGAGCACAGTGTGTCTTTCCAGATGTCAAACTGACAGATTTCCTGCCAAGTTAAATGCTTGCAATGTATAACCTTTTCTGATGTAAATGCTTGGTCTGCAGGGGTCCAGACAGACATGCTTCCCTGTTAATTGTAGTGCCTGGAGTAAATGTAATTGGCAGTGTTGTGTGTGCACAATGCAGCCTCGTGCTCTCCTCTTTCTTCCTCCACACTGCACCTCCTCCTCTTCCCCTCCCCCAAAAGTACCATTTTTAGACAGCATGGGGTACAATGGACTAAACTGTCCAATGTATTCTTGTCCACAATGAAACTGATTTTATGTTAATTTTACTGGAGTGGCTGTGTCACAAGCTCCAAATTAAGGATACATTGCACAATTTTAAATCAGTCCTAAACATCATGATTCCAGAGATATTTAAAACATGATCCTTGAAAACTGCAGCTGCTTTTTAAAAGAAACTCAACAGTTGTAGTTTTAATCTGGATTCAGAATTCCGTTGCATAAACCTGTGTACATCATATTTCATAGTGATGTAAGTATAACCTCCTTACCTGCTTTCTTTGAAGGTCTGCTTCCCATTTCATCAACACTGCTTTCTAGTCATTTTTCCCAATTCTTCACTCCCCTCACATCACCGCAACCAAAATCTATTTCCCTGCTTAGAATATTTACTCCTGGCCTGCAAATCCGCTCTGACTTAGGGTGCAGGTTTGCTCACTGAGCTGTAGGTTTGATATCCAGACATTTCATTGCCTGGCTTGGTAACATCAGTGGCGACCTCCAAGTGAAGCAAAGCTGTTGTCTCCTGCTTTCTATTTATATGTTTGTCCTGGATGGGGTTCTAGGGGTTTGTGCTGATGTCACTTGGAGGTCGCCACTGATGATGATACCTAGCCAGGTAATGAAATGTCTGGATATCAAACCTACAGTTCAGCGAGCAAACCTATACCCTAAATCTCAACCTTAGCTACAAACCTTACAAAAAAGCCGCTCTATGACATCAAACTAAGTAGCCATTCTTCATGCATCAGTCCAGATGGTTGGTCAGTATAGCTAGGCTGTTTGACTGCATGGCCTTTCAGCCAGCTCAATATTTTTATCAGAAATGGGGCATTGATGTTTCTTGTGTTGTCCTTCCCAGGTGCCTTTAGCTGCCCCAGTGCCAGTCCCCACCATTGAGACCCCACCACAGGACAATGAGATGTCTCCTGTATCTCTCCCCAGCAATGAGTTGACTCTTAAGGTAGGATTTCTCATTCACTCTTGGCAAGAAAGGACAATCAGTTCTACTTGGCTAAGTCACTGGTCAGCAACTCTGTCATTAAAGGAGGATTCTGATCAGTACCTCTGAACTTACCTTAAAGAACTTAGTGAAACTTCGGTCTCCTTTTGTGCCATTTACATGGTGTGCGGATGCTTTTGCCCTTCAGAACACATTTCCCCCGCCCGCCTCGACTGGCTCTGGCTCTGTCGATGTTTTCTTCAGACAGCAATGTGCAAGGTAACATTCCCTCACCCTCTTGCCCCCAGTGGTAGGGTTTGAGTTAAATCTGTCCAAGTGACTTGACAGAACAGATCACTGACCAGTGTGTTTCAGTTTCTCCAGACCCATTATTTTTAGAGTTTTGAAACTCTTCCAAAAGGCAGAGTTAGTACAACTCCAGTCCCCAAATGACAAATTCCATCATTTTGAGTCTGAACAAAATTGCTGAGGAACGTGGTGAATCTATCTCTCAGCTATTCACTGTTTCTAGATCTACGCATGAATGGGTGGATTGGTTCTTAGCTCTTACTTCTAATCCAATTTTTAGAGTTGAACAATGTGTTGCTGGAAAAGCGCAGCAGGCCAGGCAGCTTCAAAGGAGCAGGAGAATTGACGTTTCGGGCATAAGCCCTTCCTCAGTCGATTTTCCTGCTCCTTTGATACTGCCTGACCTGCTGCGCTTTTCCAGCAACACATTGTTCAGCTCTGATCTCCAGTCCTCACTTTCTCCCCATTTTTAGAGTTGTCTTGATACAAAGATTCTTCCTGAGAGTGCTGATTGTTGATAGACAATTAGCATAAGTTTGAACCTTGCTGAATTGCCAGCTGTTGCTAGGAGTTGAAGTGACCTAGCACAGGTAGCGTATTCCATTTTCAGAATTGGAGTATGTTAATGGCATCCTCACTCCACGATGGACTTCACACCACTTAAAACTATTTTCCGTATTTGGTTGACAACTCTGGAACCAACACGTAGTAGGAGTTACGCATTCTTATTTTTTGCCTCAGGTAAAGTACTTTGAGCTACTGTTGTCCCATGTTTTCCAGTTGGCTCAGTCATCGGTAGTGCCGTTATGATGATGGAAGGATGCTACTTGCAAGTCTATCTTGGTCCCCATCTAAGCCTTTTGTTCCATCTTGTTTACTGTACACTTGTTGTTTGATAGCATGATTAGCCTTAGACAGGTCCCCTTCCTCTAATCTTTCGTTTAACTTTGACTTCACTGCTGGTTTGAGGCCATCTGCCTTGCTTGTGCCGCTTTCACATGTGGCAATGATTATGCTTGACCGTTTTGACTATATTAGATTAGATTACTTATATTGTCTTGTGTTGAACAATTTGTATTTGAGTCTTGTTTTTATCTCAAAGTTGCTCCTGCACCTTAAAAGAAAAGATACGCTACTTGCTAATGGTTAAGTGTGATGTTGCTAAAAAGCATTTTATGACCAGCTACTGACAGTGAAGGAAAAGGTCTCATTTGGGATGCTGCTAATTCCTCATCTCAAACCACCCCTGCCAGCAACAATTAGTCTCTGTTCAGATGAGTGTCTCCAAGCACAAACCTAAGTTTGGATAATAAAATCTGCTGTTGTGCCATAAACTTTTTTTAAAACTTCATTCAGGCTGAGGGCCTTGCCAACTAGGTAGCATTTATTGGCTATCCCTAATTACCCAGAGGGCAGTTATGCATCAGCACCCTTTCTGTGGATCTGGAGTCATATGTAGACCAGACCAGGTAAGGATGGCAGTTTCTTCCCGAAAGGACATTAGTGAGGTGGGAGGGTTTTCTGACCATTGGCAATGGATTTGTGGTCATCACTATGCTCTTAATTCCAGATTTTTTTTTTTCTGAATTCAAATTCTACCATCTACCGTGGCAAGGTTCGAACCAGGATCCCAAGAACGTTACCGAGGTCTTTGGATTGACAGTCCAGCAATGATACCACTAGGCCGCCGCCACCACCACCACCACCTCTTCACAGTTCATCTGGATATTTTGAACTTTTTTTTAATTTTTAAAGATTTACTCTGACTGTTAACAATCCCTAGATGTCAGTGAGAAATTTGTAATGAACCACTGCCTTTTAACCACTATACTCCATCAGTGCAGGTGTAGCCACCGTGTCTGAAATTTAGAACTGAATGGCTTGCCATAGAAGGCATTTACATTATCATTTTAACATTGTTAAATCTATCTTTATCCTTCTTCCTCAGATGGAGTCTGCTCGAAAAGCATGGGAAAAATCTCCAGGTGTTACAGAAAAAGATGTTGCTGCAAGTGTGACTAATGCAGATGTGCCTGAGATGGCTGGCAACTACCATTCCTTTGTTAACTCAATACCTGTGGCCTCTGTGGCACCATCTGCCCCACTGTCAGGTCCAGTATCTTCAGTACTTTGATATAACACCTGTCATTTCTGTACATCACTTGGTGTACGTACTCTCACTTGTGTACGTACTGTTTGCTCCGGATCTGTGTTCCTTTTGGACTTCTCATCATCTATGGACAGCTGAAGAAAACTCAATATTTTTTAATTCTAATTCTAATTATTCAACTCAACTACTTATCACTCTAACCATGTAATTGTCTACAGCTGTCCACATGTTGCTGTTTTTGTTCCTTTTTGTAAAAAAAACTTCCTTGTTCCCTCACTTCCTACTTTCTCTGTTCTTTTATTAACTGCTTTATTTTGTTTTTTGTCAGGTGTGCCCATTCCTCATGTGTGAACCTATGTAAAGTATTTGCATTTGTGTAGCCCCTTGGACAACTCAAGGATGTCCAAGCCTCTTTTCTAAAATACTTGGTTGTAGTGCAGTTGTTGTCATTGGGTTTGGAAACACAGCAACCAGGTCCTACAGCAACCAGCAATGCAATATCATGGTACAATCCCATTTTATTAATTATGGACAGGAAACTGGGGAGACTCCCCTGCTTTTCATCAATTTGGAGCCATATTTATTTTCACATGGGCGGGTGAACTGGTTTCATGTCCTTTTGTGTAAGTCGGCACCTCAGATAGTGAAAGTGTCCCTAAAAGGTAGCGATTGGCATGTTGATCAAGAGGCAAGGGAATTGCAGGTAGCAAGCAAGATTTTCAGTCACAGTGAGTTCTGCCTGAACTTGTCCTGCCTGCTGTCCACACTTGACAGCATTTTTCCACATTCCTAACCTGCATTAAATTGGTAGCCACCCCCATCCTGCTAGTTGGCACCAGGAATGCAGTGTGGTTCCCTAGTCTGAAGGACCCAGCTGTTCATTAGGCAAGAGCCTAATGTCGAGAAACAACCAATCCAGGACCAAATTGCTGCTACACGCCCTCGTAATGATTATATCATTTGAATGCACTGTGTGGCAGCACCATCTACTGGTACAAAACAATCCAAAAGAAACAGCTTGCTTTTCTAAAAGGTCTCTGGAATAGAGATAGAAATGATATTGTTAGGTCCCCATCATTGAGTTGATTGTGGAGCATTCTGCTACAAAAATCATCTGAATTTCATTGCCCAAACAAGAAATAATTACAACTGACAAAGGCTTTGTGTGATTGATTTGGTCCTGATGATTTTTTGAGATGGTGATTAATGCATTTGGATTTTCATATCTATCTTCACATCTCCCTACAAAATGTGATGAATGTAATTTACAGAATAGTTGAATGCACTGAAGTGAACCGTTTAACTGTTTTCCTCCACCACAGCACCAAGTGGTCAGATTCCACCTTGCTACATGGAAAGCCATTTCTACGGTAGCCAACCTCGTGGGATGCCTCCCTCTATCTCCCAGCATCAGGCATTCCAGTCTGGACTTTCACGGGTAAGGTCTTCACAATCCCTTACAATTTTGCAGAATTTGGCATGAACAGTCAACTTGTGTGGTCCTACTGCTGCTGGGAGCCTGTCATATGTGTGGAGTCTTGCTATTTTGGAGCAGGATTCTCTTTTTGAGATGGATCAACATAGTTCTGGAATTAAATAAAACACTTCAAATTCCAGTGTCTTCCACAACCTCACTATGCCCCAAAGCATAATTGAAGTATATGGAAGTACTGAACCAGGCTAAGGCAGGAACTATGGCAGCTAGTTTCCAGGTTTTAACGTGCCAAAGCAGCGGTGTGATAATTGTAGTGATGATCTGTGTTTTTGTTATGCTTTTTAAGTTATAAATATTAGTCTAGGCACCTGGGAGAACTTCTAAGCTCATCTTCAAAACAGGGGAGCTCTGGTGCAGTGTTGATACGATGTGAACCCACAACCTTCTCATTTAGATAAATTGCTAACAACTGAGTCTTTGCTTGGTACACAGCCATTGGCTCCCAGAATGCAGCTGTTTGTACAAAAAAGGATGAGCTTGCCAGAATTGTTGAGACTGAGGAATCTGTGAATGTCCTTTTTAATCTGGGTCTGCCCAAGCATCACTGTTAATGGATCTAATGAATTTCAATGTGAATGGCAATGTGACAAGTTGATTACAGCATATGTTAACATCTGCATTTGCCAGCAGAGGAGGACTGGATGGTGAGTGGAGTAGGCATCTCCATTGATTTGTTTCTCAAGCACCAGGACTTCCAAGGTCAATTGTCATAGCTGCACTCTTTCTCCACCTGAGATCTGCTAATTCTGTACAGATCACTGATTCGTCTAGAAATTTCCAAGATCTAGCTTAGCATCACATTGGATTTAACAAATGATAATAATCGGTATACACCTGTCAGGAATTGCTCCCCCAGCTTCTTAAAATAACTTGTGAAGAGTTTGTCAGAAATTATTTCCTCCTCTTCTATTGTTTTCATTTTTAAAAAAAATCCCTTTCAAGCAGCTGAACTGTTATAAACTGTTCTATTTTGCAGGCAATGCCAACCCAACAGATAACACTTCCCCTTCACACTCCTCTTCAGGGCCAAGCCCAGGTTTCTACTCTTAGTATCCGGCAAGGGACGCCAGTCTCCCAAACACAAGATATGTTCAGTTCCCTCCAGTCTTTCAGGTAAGTCTTTCTCAGCTATTGTCACGTGTGGCTTTGAATAAGAAAGCAAACCACTAAGGACAATGGGTCTTCTTGTAAAGTTGCCATTTCAATTTGTGGCTGACTTTAATACATGCAATGAATAGTTGGTTGTAAATATTCAGCAGAGCTCATTGCAATCTGTGTTGTAAATCCCCAATTTTAATTTTATCTGGAATTCAGTTGTTCATATCTTTTTAGAGCTGTTTCTTTGCATCCAGTATAAAGTCATTCAGTTTAAGGATTGCTTCATTTCTGATTCTGAAATATTGGTGGTGGCATGGGATAGAATTTAAAAAACTGAAATTGAGAAGTCCAGTTTTCTCATTGTGAGCAGGCACACAGCTTAGCGGGAAGTATTTCAACGATATGTTTGTGGAGGACTTGGATAAAAATACAAGGGATAAAGGAGTAAAAGGATATGTTACAAGAGTGCAATGAAGAAGGCTCATTTGAAGTGTCTTTTTTTTATGCATTCTTGGGATATGAGAGGTTCTGATCTCATGATGTGGAGACGGTAATGTGATGGTTGAGCCAAGGCTGCCACTATTTGGAACTGCTGTATTGATACCCTGGAGCTGAGATGGAGGTCGACCACAGCCCCACCACCTTTTGTGAGTTACTTGTAACTTGAGCCAGTGAAGAGCTTTCTCCTTGACATTGAGCAAGGCTGTATTGAAATCAGGAGCCTGTGTGATCCTGGTGGAACCCAAGCTGAGCATCAGTGAACAGATTATTACTGTGTGAATGCTGCTATTTTCCAACACTTCACTGATTAAGAGGAGGATGTTAGGCTGGTACTTAACCAGATTGGATTTATCCCATTTTATGTTAGACAGGGCATGCTTGGGTAATTTTCCACCTTGTCAAATGAATACTAGTATTAGAGCTAGACTGGATCAGCTGGACTGGCAACATGGCTAGTCCTAGAGCCAAATAGCCAGTTTCTTATTATTTTAGTGTTTTTAAAAGCCAATTGGTGTGTTTGGTGTATAATCTTCATTTCCACAATTTGCATTTAATATGTCAGTGAACGATTGTTCCATTTGACAGGTCCCAACAGTTGTATCTCCAGCCTGGACTCTCTCCTCCCTCTGCAGCCATGGTGCAAGGTTCAACACTGATATCTGGGGGCCCAGTAAAAGGCCAGTATGTTGGTTTTTCAGCAGTGCAGGCTGCAGAGGTGGCCAAGGCTCAGCAAGGATTGCCCTACCAGCACGCTGCTTGTACTCCTCCAATGTCAGTAATCTACAACACTCAGTTGGGCAACTCGCAGCTCATTGACTCTCAGATAATACAGGTAAGTGGCTTGTAATATCTGTATGGTTCTCAGAGTATTTTGAAGTGCTTAAAAAGTGAGGAATTAGACCAAACAAGTCCTCCTCTCCAAAATCCAACCTCACTTCTTAGTTCTTTCTTGCTTCCAAACTATGTCCAATGCGTTCTTTGGATAATTTTCCTCTCTCTCGGTCTAACTGGATTAATTGCACAGAATTCCCTACCTACTTTTCTCTTTTCTCCACCCCCCCCCCCCCCACCAAACTCTAATTTGAGTACTATTTCCTGATATCGTAACAGTAAAACTCTTTGCCTAGATTAACTTAGTCCAGTTCCTCCTGCACCTCGAGCAACCTGACCACTGTTCTACATCTGAAAGGAATGATGTCCATCTATTCATTGGAGTGAGAATAGATAAGAGATGCTAAGTTTTTTTGGGGTGGTGGGGGTAGCGGGGTTGGTTCTGATGAATTTGCACTTGGTTGTTGCTAAAGATGCAACAAAACAGTAGGGGGTAGATTTCCTCAAAGATGACTGCTGCTTTCCATCAACCCCAGACTCTGTCAATAATGGGTGGTCCTGCAGCCAACCTTGAGCCATTGACCTAGCAGGGGATGGGGAAGGGAATTCAGGTAATCAGCTCCCATCCCTGTCATTAACCATGAGCATTTCCTCTAAACAAACAACATATCTTTAAATCCAAAGTTTTTCTTTTAATTTACTTAATTGTAAATTAGCCACATGGTCTGATAGCTGAGAAGATCAGAGTATTCTAGGTTTCATCCCAGCTTGTGTTGAGAAAAGTGATCTCAAGCGGGACAGTGAGCAGCTTTGCAGTTGTAAGGGGTGAAAATGTGATTTAAGATTATACAAGATTCTAAAGAGGCTTGATGGGGTTGAAAAATTTTAAAATGCAGGAGCACAGGCTTGGGATTAAGGGCTGATCATTTAGGACTGATGAGAAATTGTTTGACTCAAAGGACTGTGGAATTCTCTTCCTCCAAAGATTTTTGGATGCTCCATTATTCAATATATTGCAAGGCTGGTTTAGAACTGCTTTCAGTGCATCAGGAAACTAGGGATTAGGGAGAAGGCAGGATGGTGGAGTTGAAACTCCGAATCCATGGTGTTCATACGAAATGGCAAATCCTGTTTCAATTTCATATGGTGTCAAGTATAATTGGAAGATGGTTGAGCATCCTCTAAATTTGCAGTTGGTAACCACTTGGAGAGGAGAGGGAACAAGCTCCTAAGCAAAATTATTTTTGTGGCAACACTGATCCCTGTTTATAGGGAGGTATCTAAAAGCTGTACTGCTGACATATTCCAAAAGTCCTTGTGTTCATTTTGGTACCCTCTTGCACCCTGTATATTTAAATCAGTCTCAATGGTATCATCCTGTGACTGTCGTAGACCTGATCTTGCTCTTTATCACTTTCTGTTTTGTCATCCAGGATGCTTTGGCTTTGCTGATATTACCTTTCCTTCTTGAGGAAAGTACCTTTTAAATATATTGGCCCGTTATTCTGCTATAGCTTTGCCTGCTGACCTTTTGAGTCCAGTCCACCTGGACCACATCCATTCTCATCTTTCTTTACTGGAGAAGGGCCAATCTCAGTCTGGCTATTGTATCTAGCTCCCTGTCCTCTTTCCACAGCCAACCTGAGCCTTCTGGTACTGTGACCACTGTCCCAAGTGTTTCTCTACTGACAGCTAATTCACTTGACCCATCCGATTTCCCAGATCCAGGAATACCTCCTTCCTCAGAAGTGGAAGCACGCTAATGTGAATAGTTCAGTAAAACTCGATTCAGGACCACTTCCTCCATACCACACAACCGGCTCTCCCACTCTCTCTCCCCAACCAACACCTTTTACAATGTTGCTACCCCTATTTACATGAGCAGAATTATAGTCAGCAGGTTTTAGTATTGTGCAGAATGTAAAACCAGCATACAATCTAATCCTGTAGATTTCCTGCCTGGTGAATTAATTTTAAATTACTCCCTGCAATTAAATCCTGACTGTTCACTGTCTTTTTGATGTGTGCAATGCTAAGATGGGTGAGTAGTTTAAAGCAGAGCACTCTGGATAATGAACAGAATCATTCAGTCCCTGTCCTGTGTCCCGCTTGAGGCACTGAGCCCATTGATAAAATCTAAACTGGGACTTTTACTATTGTCTTTTGATTCAGCGGTGGGGCAGGAGGAGCTGAACCTTCCCTTAATGTTATGTCACGATATGTATTTCCCCAGTAAGCTGGTGGGAAGCTTGAGTTCCACCAATGTAAAAAGAATTGTCAGTGCAATCTCAGTTTTCCTCCCTCCCTACCTGTCGAACCCCAAACACTGACAGCTCAGCCTTTGCTGAAGCATGCGCACCTAGAAAGGGCAGTTAGAAGCATGTGTCTGACTGTACACACTTGTGTAGTAGGAATTGCTATGATGTACCCAAATAATTTAAATGCTAATGTGCCTGACCTTTTGGACAGATGAGACAAAGCATGGCCCAGCCATCGGATTTCTATTCTTCTCCACTGCAGCAGCCCAATCAGAGCAACTACTTTGCTGCCACCCCAATATCCAGTGGCCCCCTCCACCAGGTAATCTTCTAGTGAGTTTTATTGCTGTTAATAATTTGGGTGGGGGAATGGCTTGGTAAGATTATTTGCAAAATCAAAATATTAAACTTGCAAAATTTTTAATTCCTCAGTGATTGCAGTTCAAAATGATTTTGAGATCTAAACTAAGTAAATGTGAGAACTAACATGGTTACTGTGTCCCCATTTTAAAGCACATGACTTGCACTCATATAGCATCTTTTGCAACTGCAGGGCACCCCAAATGCTTTTGTAATCATTCCATTTGTTAGAATGGGCAGGCAATTTGTGCAAAACTAACAAATATTTGCATTAGCAATATGATCATAATCAGAGAACCTGTTTTATATGACGAGCGATAGGTATGTATTGATTAGGACACAAGGAACAGCACAACTGTTTTCTAAAGAAGTACTACATTGCCTTTTTCAACCCAGGTAAGAGCCTGAGTTTGACATCCTATCAGAAAGACAGAACCTCCAGCAAAGCATACACTTTTTTTTTTGTACTGTATCAGTATGCTGGCCTTGATTTATTATGCTCAAGTCTGGAGTTGGCCCCAAACTCAGAACCTTCTGGCTTGGAGACAAAATTACTGTGAATAAGCCACAATAAGAATTGGCCAGGACAGTCAGACAACACTTTATCCTCCATCTTTTGAACCGTGTTGCAGATTTGACTGCCTGAAAGACAAGTGTGGGATTTGGTTTAAAATTCCTTTTCCGGAGGTCTGTCATCACAACAATATGCAGCAATCCTCCTTTTGACTACAGCACAGTCTAGATTATGGGTTTAAGATCTTTAGAGTGGATTTGTGTAAATGTGACCTACTTCATGGTGATTATGCTCAGTTTTACTATTTAAAAATTTGAAAAAAAGATAATAAGTCAGGCAGTGCTGAGTCTGACCGCCTAACCAAAGCTTTCAAGGTCTTCGAGCAGGAGCTGATATCTTGACACAGTCCTTAATTTTTTTGTTTGCTTTGAAGTGGAGCCTTCATTCCTATGCTCACTTTGGAATATGTTTCTTGACAGATGTTGGTTCCAATGTTGGGCTCCCAGTTATCTGTTCCTGGCTTTGGGTCTGTGCAGCAGCCTCTAGTCCAACTTCCGCAGTCTCTGCATCATTCGCAGGCACAAACCGTCCCTCCAGGGCCCCCCCGAAGAGTCATTCATTCGGGTTTTCACACTGCTGCACCCACTCTTGGAAGGGAGGTAAAAAAAAAAGCATTTTAACTTAAAATTTTATGCACTTAAAATTAAGTTGTGTGTTGGTCCTGCTTTATAGATACAAAAATATATTCACCAAAGTGCTCCTTTTTTAATACAGGTTAACCCCATGGATCCTAAGACATTTCACTTGGATAGGAAAATGAATCCATCTCCAGAAGCACTTGGCTATTCTGTCCCGTCACCTGCAATGTTCAGGTGAGAGCTTGGAGTGACCTCAGTTAGGCTTTGTTCATCTAGGACTTTCAATAGTTCTCATTTGAATCTAATTATTTTTCGCAAAGTTGCTGAACAAATTGCAGAAGAGCTAGTACTTGGTCCAGTTTGTGATAATTACATCAGTGCTACATTATACAAGCAGAAGCTTCCAGTTTTTGAGGATGTGGTTTGCTAGAGGAGGATCACCAGTTGAGATATGTTTAAACTTGATCAACATCAAGTGACCTCTGTTAGGAAAGTAGAGGGCATGGCTTTTCGGCCTGCTGCTCAGCATTTCTCTCTTCATGGGCAGTTGTATTCCCATTCAAAAGCATTTGGTGCAGATAAGATCTGTCTCTTCAGTGAAACCATGCAATCTAGTACTGAGTAGATGCACACGTTGAGGCTCTTGCAGGGATCAGTGGTTGGCACAAGGGACAGAAAAGTTACCTTTCAAACAGGACTATCTCCTGGAGGAAGTGTTGTTCGTAGAAAAGTCAGGAGGTTTTAATTTTTGGGGTTTTTTTTAAAAGATATTGAGAAGCTCTTTTCAGACTTTCCCTGTCCATTTCCTGGTACTGCCTGCGTAATTTTAGCACAAAGTATGGCTTCTGTAGAAAATTGTTCTCATTCCAGAATGATCTTTACTGCACAAAAAGAGGCCATCCTGCCCATACTAGTCAACAAAGATTCTGGTTTTCCAGCTTTTACCTATAGCCCTGGAGGATATGGCATTGCAAGAGAATATTTAATACTGCTTAAATGTTATGCGAGTTAGTGATTTTTGAGAAGATTTGTAGCTCAGGTTGAGGTTCTGGATGTAGGTTTACTCACTGAGCTGAAAACGAACCTTCCAGCTCAGTGTTGAGTGTTTCTGATCCAGGCAACCTTTCAGATAGTGAATTCCAGATTCCTCCTCCTGTCTGAGAAAAAACATTTTTGTCAACTCTGCACTTGCCCTTCTACCTCTTAGTTCAAACCTATGACCCTTCTACTAATAGGAAGGCATTTTTCTATCCTACCTACATATCCTTTTTTTTTTTGTTTTTGGGTCCCCCCTTCAAGCTGCTGCTGTTCCAAGAGAAACAACCCCACCCTATCTAATCTTTCCTGATATAGCTCAAGATGCTCCAGCCCAGGCAGTATCCTCTAGAATTCACCCATATCCTTCCCATAATGCAGTGACCAAAACTGCGCACATTACTCCAGTTGTGGTCTAAGCAACACTTTATATAGTTCTAGCATAATCACCCTGCTCTCTTATACTATAGCGAATTGTCCTATCTATTCTAAAGGTGATACAAAGTGTTCATTAATGACTATACCCAAGACCAATCGGTCAATAATTATCTCTTCAGTCCCTAATATACCATACTCTTTCTGTAATTATTCTCTTGCTCTTCAAATGTTTTTGAAAAGGACTTTTGTTTTAATTGGCTAAGTACTTCCTTTGCTTTCATTGTTTCCTTTTTACATTTCCTTCTTAGTCTCTGGAAGAGTATTAAAAATAAAACTGTCATTAAACCCTTGGTATCTGCCATTAGCTTTTTTTTTGTCTTAATCATCCTTTATGTCCTTTTGACATCTAGGGTTTCCTGGTATCATCCCACCAGACAAACAATTCAAAAAATTAATATTCCTTGGTGCTTCCTGATATCAAAACTGAACTCTCTGGGGAGGATTTTTTCCTTTATTGTGCTTATGGGCTGTTAGATCGATGGAGTATAATAATAGTACTGGAAATTAGAGTTGCCGTGTTCGTATGTGGAGGCTGAAAACTCATGTATTGTTCTAGGACTGGATCAACAAGTCCAAGGGGAAAATCTCCTGGACCAGCCCAGTGTGGAGTCAATTCCTTACCATGTTACAGAGGGAATGTGTCACAGCAGGTAAGTATCTTCTTTTGTACATCTTCCCATCTAAGATACAATATGCACCTTGAGCATTTGCATATACTTGAATCAAGGTTATTTTTGATGACACAGAACTGGAGAGATTTTTCTTTAATGTTTTCTAAAGTTGCTGTCCAGAATAAATTCAGAACAAAGCTTGATAAATGTCTGTTTTATTCTCTGCTATCTTACTACATGAAGATAGCATAATGCAAGCTACCATCATTGCACATCAAACTTTAATATAACAATAAAATTTGAAAGTAGTGTGGATAATTTCAGTATCCTTCCTTTTTGGATTTCATTGGTAGCTTTTGTGAACCTGAGACATTTTTAATGTGAGCTGTTTTCACAAAAGTGCTGGCTCAATTCCCTGGAATCTTATCTGAATGCATTATCTGCTAGTGATGCCTCTAATTCCAACAGAGTGTGATTCTACCTGCAAAGCAACTGTATGTAAGTTTTGAGTGAAAGTGTGGTGCTTAGCTATGCCACCGTTAACAGTTTAAAATCCTGCACTTTAATGGCTCATCATTTAAGTTAGGTTGTCCCTTGCCTTGCCCTCCCCATCCCGCTTCCTCTGTGCACCAGTGAGAGACAACATAACATTCTCCTCAATTGCTTCATGTCTCCTCTCTTTTTTTTTAAAATTGTGCAAAATTACTCCAATTGCTCAGAGATGAACTATTTTCAGGCAAATATCGGGAAGCTGCATACATGACTGAGTGCCCGCATAATAAATTGTGCTCTTGGTTTGTAATCTCTTGCTAGGCAAAGCAGCGAGCAGAGGTGCTGCAAAGTACACAGAGGTTCTTTGAGCGAGTGACCCCCTGCAGCAACAATAGTGATGTTGGCTCGCTTCCTGCTGAGGAGCACCAGGAAGAAGAGATCACCATGCCACGCAAGGATGAGAAATCCTCGAGCAAGCCCAAGCCAGTGCGAACAGGGCCCATCAAACCCCAGAGCATTAAGCCACAGGAGGAGAAACTGTAACCAGTGGCCAGAGACTGCAGCCTCTCTAAACTGAAGAAATCTACATCTCTTAAGGGGCTTAATTTGTCTGTCTCAAAAGGAAAATGGCTTTTTTTTTCTTAAAGACAAAACATTACTGATTTCAGTGGACTACACGAGTTGTTTTGCAAAAACGTAAGAGAGCCAACTCCAGCAGCAATAACTGGATTGAGTGTGAAGCTGAACTGGCAGGAAGGAATTGGGGAAGGAAGAGGCTAATAAGTCCTTTTTTTTTTAAGAAAAGAGAAGTCTAGATTTCTCTACCATAATGAAGCATTCATCTTATTGGTAACTAGTAAGTCCTTGTAGATCCACTTAATAAATGCCAATCCCTTATAAGGCAGCTGCTTTCTTTGTTGAGGGACAGAGCATATACTGACTAGAATTGGTTTGAACACAAGGTGTTTAGAGTAAAAGGGCCATGTGATAAGTCAAACATTTCAAAATGACTACAGACAGATCTGATTGGGCTTCTGTCTTGTTGATGTTACAAAAAGAACAGTTATGAATGTTTTTAAATAGTGGTAGATGGGTACAAATGACAATGTCCGTTACTGTTTTTACCCTGTGGCTGTTAAGACACAAGTTTGGTGGTGCTGAGCAACATAAGACACTCCAGATCAACAAAATGTTCTAAAAAATTTTTTTTTTCTTTCCCTATCTATGCTGCCCTTCCACCCACATGCCCAGATGCCAATTTTACAAAGCCCTGAAAGTGGCTTTTTAAATGAGTTTGTTGAGCATTCCCTTCCCCTCTTGGTTGCTGTACGTGGACAGTATTGCCAAACACAGATGTTGTCACATAGTTGAATATTAACTAGTTATAGTTTTTCCCCTGTACACAGAGCTGCTCTTGAAGTGCTGCAGTAATGTGGATGGACAGGCAGTGAGGTGAAATTGTGATGCTGTTTTGTTTAAATTAGTGATTATTGCTGCAATGGAATGAAGCAAGTTTAGATTAATAATAAGGCAAGCTGAGGAAAAACTAATAAACACATTTGTTCCCCAATAATATCGTATGCTGTTAAGATATCCCTCCTTGTAGGCTGTGGTGCTAGTTTTGCAGCTGAGTATGGTGGGACTAGAATTCAACCACCCCCACCCCCACTTTCTGGTGCATAACTACCAGGAGAATGTGAATTAGTTGCAGGTTCTGTGACCTGAGAGTGAGTGACAGCAATTTCTGCTCTCCTGTCAATGCTGAGGAGCATCCTCTTGGTGAATGTGGCCCCATTCGGAATCTTTATCTGTGGAACATCAATGCTCAAATCAGCATTGGAAGCTACTGCAGGCAGTTATACTGACCTGCAATACCATGGGTGTCTAGATTTGGTGAGAGGGGAATTTAATAAATCATTCCATCCAGCTGACTGTGTGAAAGACGTCCAAGTCCCAACCAGAATCTGACAACGTCTCGACAATCTGTTAATTTCTGCCTATAGTTTTCCTTGCTACTTTGTGAGGGCAAGGAAAGAAGGGTAGAGTCTTCTGACATGTGAAAGAGATTCTGGGTGAAACCTTTTTCCTTTGGAATAATTAGAGGGAAGACCAAGAGCATTTGTGCAGAACAAAATCCTCAGGAGAAAATATGCTGCTGTAGAGAGCCCTTGCCTGACCCAGTGACCACTGCAAGTAAAAGTAACACTTTGTCTTGAAAATTCAACCCTCCAAGTGTCACAGGTTTCTTATCAAAAAGAACTTTATCAAGTTAGCCGAGTTAATTGAGAAAATCTATAGCAGTTTTGACTTAATGAGGAATAGCTGATATATTCTGCCAAAACATTCTTTTATATCCAGTGCTTGGATTCAAATTGCATCTTACTATCGGAGGGGACAACTGGGTAGATGAATGTGAATTGGTTAGAAATGATATGGAAAAGTGGATGGAAACTTTCTATTCTTCAGCAGTAACTTGTGCCCTTGTAAGTTCTCAATTCAGTATAATGGCAACTCTGGAGGCTAGGGTGGGAAGAGGAATGTCTGGTAAGTAAATGATCTGCCGTAATAAAAACCAAGGAAACTAGTAATCCGAAAAGTAGGAGTAAGTCATTAATCTTCAGATCTGCTTTAAGGATGCAGTTTCAAACTGTGACACAGTTGTTTAACATTTCAAAATAAATAGGCAGGATTTTATCTGACACTCAAACTGCATACTATGTTGCTGTGCAATATTGCTTGTTTTGTGCCCTGAGTGCACAGTCGTCGTCCCCCTCCCCCACATTTACAGATCCCCCACTGAACAATATTCCGACAGAAACAAGAGGGTGACTTGCTATTTCTTTAGGAATAGAGAGTGAACATTCAGTGTAAGCTTTTAAATTCTTGTGCTATTGTGGAGGAATTCTTAAGTTATTTTTAGATCACTGCCTGAATCGGCCAGTACTTGGGAGGCCTGGAGAATTTTTCACTTCCCAATATTTCAACCAGTGGCAAACCAGATACAGAGGACTGCTGGTGAAAGGAATTTTAGATGAGCCTCCTTATCAATAGCATGTTTCTTTGTCTGCTGTTCCCACGCTGAAAAACTATTTTGAGGCCAGTGGCAAAACCAGCACATCAAATATTCACTCCCAAGCAGCCCATTGCCTGTTCTTACTAGGGGCTAGAGATAGACATTAAATGCCAAGATATCCTCAGTGCTACTTCAAATTACAGAGGAGTTAATTGTTTCCTTCTTGGTCATCATTACGTATATCTTGTACAACAGCAAACCAATATCTGACACTTTCAGTTTGGTCTTCCAAGTTAAGAGCACAGAATTCATGCGTTACAAAAACTGCATGTGTTGCTTGCAAAATACATTTTTTTAATGTAAATAAAACATTATTGCAGTCCTCCTTGCAGAATGATACTGTTAAGCTATTGAGTGAATAACAGTGCTCATTATGTATATCAGATGTTTGTCAGAGTTAAGATGCTACTAAGATTGCAAGTAGTGAGGCTGTTTCAGGCAACTTGACTTGTGACAGATTTGCTGTGACACAGTCCAAGACAGAAATAGCAGTCAATGACCAATTTTAATGAGATGTGAGTGAGAAACTCTGGGGTGTGCACTCCGTTTGGGCTATTAGTCTCCTAAAGTATTCAAATGTGTGCTGCTCATCCAGAAGTTACTGATTCGAATTGCATCATTTTCCATTTATTAACCAAGTTAGTACAAGGGAAGAGTGTACAGTGCACACTGGGGGCAGCATATATGGATGACCAGTTTTCCACAAGTCGTAGTCAACTCTAATTTAAAACAGTAGTCGACCAACAGCTTCACAGTGTGAATTGCAAAGGATACAAAAGGCTCCCACCTACTTTTGTACCATTCTATCGCTATTTGTAAACTTCTGATGTTCAAAAGAAGGGGAAGGAGGAAATGCAAACAAAGTGGGGGGGAGAGAAAACTGGGTAGGGGAGGGGTGGGTAGGGTGGGGGGAGTGGGAGGAAACCAAATCCTTTGGTGATTGTGTGTGACCTAATTTGTGATGGGCTGGAATTGTTGTGTGAAATGTCACGAGTTGAAAAGTTCTATCTGCTGCATCGTTTACCTGGCTCCAGTTTCATGTACTGTCACACAGTGTAATTTATAATCCTAATAAAAACTGGCTGTTCCTAGGGCTGCAGCAAACTTGCTCCTCACTATATTTTTAAATTGCTACTTTCTTTCTAAACTGAAACTGTGTAAGGGGAGAAAATGTGACTTTCAAACAGCAATGCACATAACATGCAAGACTGCCTCTTTTGGTTTGCCATCAAGTCTCAATTTTTCACAAGGCTTGAGAGATCTGGATAAATAGGGTTGAAACAAGGATCTATCCACAATGCATTGAAATACAGCCATTTTACTGGAGAAGAGTGATTCTAAAGGAGGTGGTGTTTCATGAAAGTAAGTTCAGCCATCTTGAGGAGCATGGTTGATGGGGAATGGTCAAACCTCCTCCTATCTGGAGGAAGAAGCAGAAAGACCTCAGACTACCCTGACAGCTCTCAGGCAGTAACTGCTGACCATCAGAAACTGCCATTTGAGTAGCACCTTTTTGAAGATGCAAATTATGCCATCCTACTCAGTAGGAGTGATTCTTGACATAACCATGTGACATCTTGGTCAAAGGGGCAGCAGATAAGCTGAGAATATGAATACGTTTGATTGGCCTCACATGCACTAGAATTCACCACTGATGCTCAGTATCAGCAGTGTGTACCATCTGCGAGATGCACTGCAGAAATTCACAAAAGATCCTTAGCATGTTTCAAGCTCACAACAACTCCCATTTAGAAGGACAAGAGTTGCACAGACTTGGGAACAGCACCACCTGCAGGTTTTCCTCCAAGCTACTCACCATCCTGACTTGGAAGTATTTTGCCATTCCTTCATGGTAACCAGGTCAAAATCTTGGAATTCCTTCCCTTAGAGCATTGTGGGTTTATCTAAAGCATATGGATTGCACCAGTCCCAGAAGGCAACTCAACACCACCACCTAAAGGGTTGATTAGGAAGGGGTAACAAATGCAGACCAACCCCACCATTCTCAAGGGTGAATTTTTTTTTGTAATAAATCCATCAAATGACTACAAAGGAATAAAGGCAATATAGGGAAACTCTGTTCTGTCTTTATACCTTCTAAGTTTGTGGGTTCTTTTAAGGCTGGATAGTGTGTGTCTGGTCCAAAGAGTCTTGTAAACAAGATGTAGTTTATTGCTGATTTGGAGATGCCGGTGTTGGACTGGGGTGTACAAAGTTAAAAAATCACACACCAGGTTATAGTCCAACAAGTTTAATTGGAAACACACTAGCTTTCGGAGCGAAGATGAAGGAGTGTCGCTCCGAGAGCTAGTGTTTGCAATTAAACCTGTTGGACTATTATCTGGTGTTGTGTGATTTTTAACTTCAACTATTTCTAGTTTATTTTTAAAAAAGGGTCTTTGTTACGTCAAATATGGTTGGGAGAATGTAGACTTGGATCGTTCTCAAGATTTGACTTAAAATGCCAAGACCACCTGGTTAAATTTGTGTGTGTTTGCGTGTGCGCTTATTGCACTCAAGTAAATATTAATGTTTTCCAATCATTCTAGACCCAAATATACCACTCGAGGGAATTCAGAAGAAAGGTCATTAAATTTAACAGCTGCGTAGAGTTCAAAAACCAGGGATTGTAAAATCAAGCTAAGTGGCAGAAGGATGCGAGGGATATGAGGAAGAATTTTTTTTGAGGTTTGTTGGTGTCTAGAAGTGGCTGTCTGCGTTGGTGGATATCCTAAACTCAAGTACTGTAACTGGATCCGCACCTTAAATGGAGTGCTGTGCAGGGTTATGGCACATGCAGGAAGATGGGACTAGAAGGGATCTGGGTGTCTTTGGCTGGCACAGAAAAGATGCCCCCCTTCTGTCCTATATCATTTCTATGGTTCTATAGGTAATTCTGAAGTGAGGGCAGGAAGAACTTTTTCAGCTAAGGTCATAGAATCTCAAACTCCTGCTCCCACAAAAGACTGAATATTGGAGATAATTTAATTAAAAGGAAGGTGATCGTTCAGCCCCATTACATCCATGATAAAGAACACAATGGATTGGTGGTCCTGTTTTCTTTATGGCATTCCCATAATTGATCTGACATGTATCAATATTAGAATTGTTTTTTTTAAGAAACCAAGTCTTCAGTATTTAACTAAAGTACTTCAAGTATATGTGGCTGCAGCTTCATAACACCAAGACTGTAAACTTGATTCACAGTCCAAAAAGTGGTTATGCATTACCACACACTTGAGCAATGTTGTGTATGAATTTTTGTTGATGCAATGCCAGATATGTAGGCTCTTTGTCCCAGCAACTAACCAATCAAATAGAATGTGCAATTTGGTTACTTTTATTCATAAACCAAATGTGGCTTTCACTGGCTGGGTCAGCACTTGTCACTTGTCCCCATTTGCCCTTGACAAGGTGATAGTGAGCCGCCTCCTTGACCCACTGTAGTCTGGCTGTTGCAGGTACACTCAGTGATTTTGATTGTAATCAAGAAGGAATGGTGAAAATGGTTCCAAGTCAAGATATGTAGCTTGAAGGGAAACTTGCATGTGGTAGTGTTTCTATGCTTCTGGTGGGTTTGGTAGGTATTATTGGAGGAACCTTGGTATGTTGCAATGCATCTTGTGGTGGTACACATTGTGGTGGTGGTGGAGGGAATGCCAATCATAGTTCTATAGTTCCATGGATGCCACTGAACTCTTTTTAGTTTTGTTTGGGCTGTACCCATTCAGAAAAGGTGTAGAATATTCCATCAAATGCCTGAGGCACAACTGACCAACAAGGAACTGCTGCCCCTGCAGCTGAGGATGTAGATGTACAGCTCAGCTGTGAGATTAAGGCTAAAACCAGGAAAATGATTATGCCTAGCATATACAGTTTATCAATTAGAAAGCCAGCCCTCAAAAAGGAGTCATGATTTGGAGATGCTGGTGTTGGACTGGGGTGTACAAAGTTAAAAATCACACAACACCAGGTTATAGTCCAACTGGTTTAATTGGAAGCAGTAGCTTTCGTAGCGAATTAAAGGTTATAGTCCAATAGGTTTAATTCGCTCCGAAAGCAGCTGCTGCTTCCAATTAAACCTGTTGGACTATAACCTTGTGTTGTGATTTTTAACTCAAAAAGGAGAATAGTGATAGTGATTTGAAAGCACCTTCTCAGTCGACTGATGAGGTTGACTGCAATTATTACTTGACTACTGTTATAAGAGTGACTGTGTGCATTAATGTGGTGCCTTCAATGAAGTAAAATATTGTAAAACACCAGCCTTAAGACAAGTCCGACATCAAACCATGTAAAAAGAGATTAGTACAGTCTTTTTGGGACAGTCATAAAGGGTGTGAAGAGACAGAATGCTGGAGCTTGTGGCCAAGACCCATGAAGAAATGGCTGCTAAGTGGAGTGATAGGTGGAACATATTTCCTTCTCTGCTTTGATGTCTCACTTGTATGTGCAAAGTATATCCCTTTTACAGATTCACAAAGCTCTCTAATTACCTGCATTTTTGCAAGTTATCTGACGTTTTTAGTCACTGTGGAGAGAATCATAGAAACAGATTAGCTTATTCACGCCTGAGTAGAACAAGGACATCTATCAAAAAAGTTTAAAATAAAGTGAAATCTGACCTCTGGAAAGTCAGTGAGTCATCAGAATTGAAATAACTGGAAAATTATCTGGGGGTGGGGGGGAGAAATGAGTTTTGTTCTGTATTTAGGTTCCAGAACTTCAAAATAAGCACACTTTTGAATTCAAATACTGGAGCTTCATGGATATTATATCATAGTGGTAGAGATGTACAGCATGGACACAGACCCTTTGGTCTAACTCGCCCACACGGGTCGGATATCCCAACCCAATCTAGTCCCACCTGCCAGCACCTGGCCCATATCCCTCCAAACCCTTCCTATTCATATATCCACCCCAGCTGCCTTTTAAATGTTGCAATTGTACTTGCCTTCACACTTCCTCTGGCAACTCATTCCATATGTGCACCACCCTCTGCATGAAAAAGTTGCTCCCTTAGGTCTCTTTTATATCTTTCCCCTCTCACCCTAAATCTCTGCAGGTAGATAGGATAATGAACCACATGTTCCCTCCACCATCAATGTGAATTAGCAGTATGTATACCATATAAAAGGTGCACAACAGAAATTCACCAAAGTTCCTTGGACAATTCCTTTGATACCCATGTTTACTACCATCTTAAAAAATCAAGGGCAGCAGCTACATTAGATCACCTTGCAAGTTCCCTTCCAAGCCACTTACTATATTTCCAAGTCACGATAGTACTACTCCTTCACTAGCACAGTGGAATTCCCTTCCTGACAGTGTTGTGGGTCTACCTACAGCATATGGACTGCAACGGTTCAAGGCAGCTTACCACCACCACCTTAAGGAAGATTGAACACAGAAGAATACAGCCCTTCGAACATCGATTGAACATAGAAGAATACAGTACAGGCCCTTCGGCCCTCGATGTTGCGCCGATCCA
The DNA here is from genome assembly GCF_004010195.1 of Chiloscyllium plagiosum. Lineage (NCBI taxonomy): Eukaryota > Metazoa > Chordata > Chondrichthyes > Orectolobiformes > Hemiscylliidae > Chiloscyllium > Chiloscyllium plagiosum. The sequence goes on along the minus strand of NC_057746.1, from coordinate 26,375,630 downwards.
AGCCCACCTAACCTACACTAGCCCACTATCCTGCATATGCCTATCCAATGCCTGCTTAAATGCCCATAATGAGGGAGAGTCCACCACTGCTACCGGCAGGGCATTCCATGAACTCACGACTCACTGAGTAAAGAACCTACCCCGAACATCTGTCCTATACCTACCCTCCCTTAATTTAAAGCTATGCCCCCTTGTAATACCCGACTCAATACGCGGGAAAAGGTTCATACTGTCGACCCTATCTCACCCCCTAATCATCTTGTACACCTCAATCAAGTCACCCGTAAACCTTCTTTTCTCTAGTGAAAACAGCCCCAAGTGCCTCAGTCTTTCCTCATACGATTTTCCTTTCATACCAGGCAACATCCTGGTAAACCTCCTCTGCACCCGTTCCAGTGCCTCCACATCCTTCCTATAGTATGGCGACCAAAACTGCACATAATATTCCAGATGCGGCCGTACCAGAGTCTTATACAACTGCATCATGACCTCAGGACTCCGGAACTCAATTCCTCTACCAATAAAAGCCAGTACGGCTTATGCCTTCTTCACCGCACTATTTACCTGGGTGGCTACTTTCAAAGATCTGTGTACATGGATACCAAGATCCCTCTGCTCATCCACACTACCAAGTATCCGACCATTAGCCCAGTACCCCATCTTTTTGTTACTCTTACCAAAGTGAATCACCTCACACTTAGCTACATTGAACTCCATCAAACAGCTTTCTAGGCCCCCTCATCTCACTGTGTATGATATATACAATTAAGCTCTGGGAGGTAAATCTTAAATGGATTACCTCCACTCAGATCTTTGGAATATCAATTTACCTCCTTTTTCAATGTTTCCAGTAGCATTGCCTCCCCAGCTATCAGTAGAGAATTCCAGATATTCACTACCCTCTGGGAGAAGAACTTCCTTTACATTTCAGTTTTAAATGAGTGTGTTCCCTTATTCTGTAACAACACCCCATATTTCAAGATTCCACCACCTCTATCATTTGAACATAAGATCATCCCTCATTCTTCTAAACACTAATGAATAAAGGCCTAACATGTTTAGGCATTCTTAGGAAGTCAACTCCTTCATCCCAAGAATCAAGTGGTGACATAAAACTCTTCACTGTACTAATTTGAGTAGATGTGATAATAAAGCTAATTCATCCATTCAAGAATCAGCTTCCTGAATCTCTTTTGAACTGACAGTCATAGAGATGTACACGGAAATAGACCCTTCAATCCATCTCCTTCATGCCAACCAGATATCCTAGATATAGCTAGTCCCATTTACCAGCATTTGGCCCATATCCCATGATTCATATACTCATCCAGATGCCTTTTAAATGTTGTAATTGTGCCAATCTCCACTATTTCCTCTGGCCATTCATTCCATACACGTACCACCCTCTGTGTGAAAACACTGCTCTTTAGGTCCTTTTTAAAATCTTTTCCCCTCTCGCCTTAAACCTATGCCCTCTAGTTTTGGACTCCCCTACCCTGGGGAAAAGACCTTGACTATTCACCCTATCCATGCCCCTCATTATTTTATAAACCTCTATAAAGGTCACCCTTCAGCCTCCGATACCCTCGTGAAAATAGTCCCAGCCTATTCAGTCTCTTATAGCTCAAACCCTCCAACCTTTGCAACATCCCTGTAAATCTTTTCTGAACCTGTCCAAGTTTCACAACATCTTTCCTATAGCAGGGAGACCAGAATTGAACATGGTATTCCAAAAGTGGCCTAACCAATGTCCTGTACAGCGCAACATGACCTCACAAGTCTGGTGCTCAGTGCACTGACCAATAATGGCAAGCATCACAAACACCTTCACTCCCGTCTATCTGTGACTCCACTTTCAAGGACTATGACTCGATGCCTATATCTCTATTTTTATCTTTGCATTCAAGGACCAAAACTAGACACACTATTCCTGGTGCAGACTCAGCAACACACTGTACAGTTGTAATACAGCTGTCCAGGAATCATAGGAAACAGGAGAAAGAAGCCATTCAGCCTTACAAGCACTCAATGAAATCATAACTGATCTTTTATATCAACTCCATTTTCTGGCCCATCCACATAACCCTTGATGTTTTTAACTATGTAGAAGTCCATTAATTTCAGTCTTAAACTTAACAATTGAGCTTCCAATGGTACTGTGTGGTAGAGAATATCACAGAATCACCCTCCACTTTGAGAAGAAATTCTTCATCTGTCTTAAATGATCTACTCCTTATTTTAATACTATATTTCCTCATCTTTAAATCCTGAGTTAGGGGAAACCATTCCCATAAATACTGTCAACCCTGAAAGGCATTTTATATACTTCAGTGAGATCAGCTCTCATTCTTCTAAATTAATTTGGTGAACCTTCACTGCACTTAGAGTTGTAGAATCCCTACAGTGCAGAAAGAGAGCGTTCAGTCAATCTGCACCATCCAAACCCTAGAAGAACATGCTAACTCCACACACATAGTCACCCAGTGCTGGGATCGAACCTAGGTCTCTTGTTGCTATGGGGCAGGAGTGTTAACCACTGAGCTACATGCTATCCATATCTTGGGGCCCAGTATGAGAGATCACAATCACAGGAACATTTTTAAAAATGCAATTTGTTTTCAGTACTTTCATGTATTAGTTATAGAAATTCTGAAGATTAGAGAAGTAAAAGTGATGATCAACTGTCTCACCCAGGACTAAGTGATCATGTCTGTAGGAATGGATCGACTGAGAGCTGCAGCCCATAAGTGAAACACATAAGAATTCTGTCAGGCATGCAGGTCGTCTTATAAAAAATAAATAGTGTGCTCTGCCCTGGTCTGAAACGCTCGAACAAATATATTATTGTCATATCTCTGAACCACAGGAGTGGAAGCTGTAAAATTCTTTCACAGCATCCCAATGCTGTTTAAAGGAATCCCTCTCAGAAGGCTGCTTTTCTTGTTTCTCAGCTGGCGATGGCTTTGAGAGCAATGAGGACTTGGTCCCTTAGCTGGAAAGTTTGAAGGGAATAAACTGCACGTGGCATCACTGACACAACACTAGTAAAGAGAATAGAATCCCTTGTGTGGAAGCAGGCCCTTCAGCCTATCAAGTCCACAATGACCCTCTGAAGAGCATCCCACCTAGACCCACCCCACTAACCTATCCCTGTAACCATGCATCTCCCATGCAGCCTACACATCCTAACACTACGGCCAATTTAGCATAGCCAATCTAGCTAACCTGCACATCTTTGGACTCCAGGAGGAAATGAGCAGAGGAAACTGACATAGATATGGAGAGAGAGAATGTGCAAACTCTATATAGTCGCAGTGCTGAGAGATAGAGTGATGAGGGTGGAGATGGGGTGGAAGATTGACAGGCAGAAAGAGAAGGGTGTGTGAGAGAGAGAGAAGAAAGGGATAGAATGATAGGAAAAGTATGTGTATGAGAGAGAAATAAAAAGGATATAGGGAAAAAAGAGAGAGGGAGATAAGGAGAGGGTATCAGAGGAGGAGAGAGAAAACCGTGTTGGGGAGAGGTAAGCAGAGACAAATAGGAGAGGGATAGGGAAATAGGGGGAGTATGAGAGAGATAGGGAAAGATAGATAGGGTGAGATATAGAAAGGGAGCTTGCTCTTCCCGTATGTCTACATTCTGAGAGGTCTTGACTCCCTTTCAGCAGGCTAGAAGAGGCAGCCCAAATTAGCTACATACCTGGAGGAGTTTGATCATTAAACCCTCAGGATCCCATAGTCAATCAGGAAAAGGCAAGTGAGCATATTAAACACTGCAAACACAAGGCACAGCACAAACCCTGTCACAAGAGATGGAAAACCACCAAACAATATTCTCCATGGCAACCTTGTACTTTAAATGGGCAGCACGGTGGCACAGTTAGCACTGCTGCCTCACAGCACCAGAGACCTGGTTCAATTCCCACCTCAGGCAACTGACTGTGTGGAGTTTGCACATTCTCCCCGTGTCTGCGTGGGTTTCCTCCCACAGTCCAAAAATGTGCTGGTTATGTGTAATTTAGCATAGTCAATTCACCTAGTGTTAGGTGAAGGGGTAAATGTAGGGGAATGGGTCTGGGTGGGTTGCACTTCAGCGGGTCGGTGTGCACCTGTTTCCACACTGTAAGTAATCTGGGAGGCGAGTGCAAACCTTTGGTATTGCCGCCCAGTGAGTTAGCTCAATTGGTTGAATGTGTGGTTTACCAACAGCACTGGTTCAATTCCTAGCTGATGCCACCATAAAGGCCTGACCTTTATCAAACACTCCCAGCACAGGGTTAGATGCAGAGTGAAGCTTCCTCTGCACTGTTTCCAACAAACACTCTCAGGAAAAGTATAGCACAGAAAGAAGATTTTTCTGGCTAGATTTCAGAAGGTCCCAACCAGCACCAAAGCCAGGAACAAACAAAACAAAGACCACAGATCAACTCTCAAACTTCATATGTGTCAGCTCCACAGCACACAAGGTTACGTGTGCGCAATCCAAGACAGCTTGATAACAATATGTTAGTTATGGATAGATTACTTACAGTGTGGAAACAGGCCCTTCGACCCAACAAGTCCACACCGCCCCGCCGAAGCACAACCCACCCCTGCATTTACCCCTTACCTAACACTACGGGCAATCTATCATGGCCAATTTACCTGACCTGCACATTTTTGGACTGTGGGAGGAAACTGGAGCACCCGGAGGAAACCCACGCAGACACGGGGAGAATGTGCAAACTCCACACAGTCAGTCACCTGAGGAGGGAACTTTGTTGTTCCTGCACAAACCTCTGAGTAATCCACTGGGTACATTTAAACTAGAACAGAATTCTGGTTGGAGGATGATGGAGTATGTGTGGGGCTGCTGTGTGACAGTGCATGAGCACATCTACAGGGTACACTGGTTTAACGATACATTTATTTATGATTATTGATCCATGAATAAATGATAACAATAATAAATGAATAGAACAATTATCTAGAAAGGTACAAGTGCCCAATTTCATAACTTCTCTATAGGCTTGGAATTCATTAACAAGTTGCTCACAGATCCAGAGAGCTTACTAAGGAAGAGGCTCCTTACAGGGAGCTCTCCCATACAAAGGTGCTTCACCAAATGGAACTGTCAATGCACATCACTCTCACAAGCAAGATTCCACCACATGACTCCTCCATCTATAACATTCCCATAGAGAGCTCCCCATGTGCAACATTCTACCAGGTAGAGCAACCCCCACCCCCAATTACTCACCAACTCTATATAACACTCACATAAAGCCCACCGAAACATAACATTCCCCAGCATGTAGCAAACTCATGTAACACTTTCCCACACACCTTCATATGTAACACTCACCCACACAAAGACTCGCCATACACAACAATCTCCCACACAAGGTTCCAACTCCTAACACCCAATGTCACACTTCCACAGACACAGTTACCTCATACGTAACATCCACACACGGAGCTACCCCGTACATAACCACACACACCCCTCACGCGAAGCTATCCCGTACATAACACACACACCCCTCATGCGGAGCTACTCTGTACATAAAACAATCACACACA
>NC_057746.1:26329725-26366539 GCF_004010195.1 Chiloscyllium plagiosum | reverse complement strand
CACACACACACACACATACACGGAGTTAGCCCATACACAACACACGCACCCCTCCCACATGGAATTACTCCGTACATAAAACACACACTCAGTCACACGGAGTTAGCCCGTACACAACACACAGCTCCTCCCCCGCCACATGGTGTTACCCCACACATAACACATCCCCACCCCCAATCGGAGCTACCCCACACATAACACATCCCCACCCCCAATCGGAGCTACCCCACACATAACAACCGTCCCCACCCCCAAGCGGAGCTACCGTACACATAACACTCCTTCACACAGAGCTACACCATATAAAAGATACGTAAGGGGCAACATTTTCACACACATAACACATCCCCACCCCCAATCGGAGCTACCCCACACATAACAACCGTCCCCACCCCCAAGCGGAGCTACCGTACACATAACACTCCTTCACACAGAGCTACACCATATAAAAGATACGTAAGGGGCAACATTTTCACACAGAGGGTGGTGTGTGTATTGAAATAGCTGCCAAATGAAATGGTGGAGGCTGGTACAATTGCAACATTTAAAAGGCATGTGGATGTGTATCTGAATAGGAAGGGTTTAGTGGGACATGGGCCAAGTGCTTGATAATCAGAATAGATTAGGTTAGGATATCTGGTCCTCATTATCAAGTTGGATCGAAGGGGCTGTTTCCGTGCTGGACAGCTCTATGACCATACATAGCGCTCTTCCACACAAAGCTATCCCATTCATAACACTCTCCAACATGGGGGTCCCTATAAGTATCTCTCCTGCCCAGAGCTCTCACCTATGTAAACTTTCACCATGTGGAGCTCCCCCATAAGTAACGCTCCCCTTCTGGTACTTTCCCAATTCTGTAACGCTCCCCTTCTGTAACATTCTCCTTCATTAAGACCTTCCAATTCATTTAAAAGCAAAATACCACAGATGCTGTAAATCTGAATCAAAAATACAGAATGCTGCAGAAGCAGATGCTGCTAGACCTGCTCAATTTCTCCAGCATTCTCTGTGTTTGTTCCGAATGATTTTAAATGTAGTAAATTTTATAATGTCTGGAAACCACAGGAGACAGACAGCAAGAAATGGGAGTATTACTCCACAACATGGTGACATTTCTGAACCTGTGCATCCAAAGCAATCTCACTGTTACTGACCCCGTTCCCTACAAGAAACAGGAAAAGCTGCCACGTAAAAATCAGGAGAAGGAGTGACAACATTAATCTCTTAGAAGCCAGCATGTCTGTCAGGGTCAGCTGAGAGGGATTACAGAACAAACATGCAATCTATTTAGCAGAACCCTTGAGAAAAATTAGAACATTTGTGAGATTTGATTTTTGTTAAAAACACCCTTCAAGTACTGTAAATTGGAAATAAATGTTTATTCGTTAACAGGATGTGAGTATTGCTGGCAAGTCTATTACTTATTGCCCATCCCGAGCTGCCTTTAGACTGGGTGGTTTGCTGTGCTGTTTGTGAGGCAAGTTGTGGGTCAGGAGTTTCATTTAGCCAGATCAGGTAAGGATGGCAGATTTCCTTCCCAAAAAGACATTACTTATTCAGATGGGTTTTTACAACAATTGACGATAATTTCACGGTCACAAGCAGTGAGGCTTTCGTTTTTTATTTCGATTTTATTAATTGCATTATAATTCCAGCAGCTGCCCACAGTGGGATTTGAACTCAATGGAGCATCCGTCTGGGCCTATCGGATTATGAGTCTGGTGATCCACTGCATCCCCAGCCTGAAGAAACAAAAGAGATTCTGGAAACACACTGCAGGAGCATTAGCAAGAGTTCTGTGAAGAAGGTGCACAGAGGTTTAATGGGGAGGCTCAGGTCAGGTCTGAGGGAACATCCTCCCCTACCCTCCTTTCAGCCAAGCCCTTGCTGTGGAGTTCCTGAATTTGCCTCTCCTTGACACCCAGCTGGGGAGACCTTTCATTTATTGTCCCAGAATTGCATTGCAAATGCAGACTGTGGTGGACTTCCCAAAATCAAGTGTTTAAAAACAGTGCACAGAAATAACAGAGAAACCTGTCTAAAAGATTCCGCCCCCCCCCCCCAACCGACCCAAGTGAACCTTGACGGTTATATTCAGTGCAGCAAAACATTCAGCCAAACAAACACCACTGACAACCATAGAAAGGTGCCCCCTGGAATTAAACCGTGAATTCATTTGCAGGTTTTAAAGGTAATTGGGGGAAACACAAAAGATGTGTTGTGGCTACACTTAATGCAGTTGGCACATTTTGCATAGGGCATTTGGCCACTCAAACCTGCTCTGCCATTCAACTAGTTTATGGCTGATTTCAATTTCAATGCCACTTTCCCACAATATCCCCCATATCCCTTGAAACTTTTTACATATTTGTTCATGGGATGTAGGTGCCACTGGCTCCGCCATCATTTATTGCTCTGGAAGGACACCCACAGAGTTATTGCACAGGGAATTCCAGGGGTTTTGCCCTGGAAACAACGTTTCAAGTCAGGACAGCGTGGGGCTAGGAGGGCTACTGATATCTTTGATAGCCATTCAGGCGGCCAGCTTTTGAATGTGGCACAAGCATCACGGAGTCACTACCCTCTTCCAAAATCCAGACGTTCTCAAACCATTGATTGAGAGATCCCAAGTAAAATTTTTTTAAAACCCACACCCCCTCCCACATACTTCCTCAGCACTAAGTCTGATCCTAACTTCAGCGCCCTCTCCATTGCCTATCCCTCCCAAACTCCAACGCACCCCTCGCACAGAATGGCAGGATAACAGAGGCTTTCAAAAGTGTTTTGGACGATATTTCTTCAAGACGCCAGTTGCAGCGGTTATGGGAGGTTTGGGGGGCAATAAAGGACAAGGGAATGGGCACTGAACCACGACATTTCTTGGGAAGAACTGGTGCAGAGGATGACCGGCTGGGGAGCGGGGAGAATCCCAGACAGCCTCCTTCTGCACCCTAATACTGGCATAACACTGGTCCAGGACCCTCACCACCACCTTCCCATCAGAGTCCATCATTTGGGAGTGGGGGTTGGAAAAGTTGCCCATTAATATCCCCTTTTTCTCCCTCCTCCCCCCCGCTTTACCCCAATACATCAGTTGCTTGGGAATGGAAAAAAATGGGAAGGGTGGAATGAGAGGGAGAGAGAGAGAGAGAGAACCAAAAAGAAAAAAAACACCCAGTCTTCATGGAAAACGGTGCCAGGAAGGAGACCAACCCTTGCAGAGGCTGAAGGGTGAAATATAAAATACAAAAAAAGTTGGATGGCATCAACATTTCAGTTTGTGAAGCCATTTCTTGTTGGAATGGGGGGGGGGGGTTTGGTGCAACGAAAAATGAGCACACGGTCAGTAGCCTCTGGAAAGGGAGTCACCTCGTCTTTTAAAGTCAACGATAATAATAATAATGTTGATGACGATTCCTTGGTGCTCACGGACAAAGTGGTGGTGGCGAGGCTCCGACCTTCTTGGTTTTGAATGTGAGGGAAGGATAAGGTCGACCATCAGGGCCCTCTTGTCGTCGTCGTCGTCGTCCCAACCACCTCGACATACTGCACGAGGCGGTCCTCGAGGCCGCGGTCCTCCAACGGTCGGCGCTCGAGGCGGCGGTCCTCCAGCCCATTGTCCCGCTCCCAGCGGCGGTCCTCCAGCCCATTGTCCCGCTCCCCAGCCCATTGTCCCGCTCCCAGCGGCGGTCCTCCAGCCCATTGTCCCGCTCCCAGCTTATCCCGCTCGCCAAGGAGTGGAGCCCCGCAAGATGGCCCTCCTCCAGCCCGCCGTCCCGCGGACGGTGGTCCTCCCAGGGGCGGCCCTCCAGCCCGCCGTCCCGCGGGCCGGGGTCGCGGTCCTGCCGCAGGCTCACGCCGAGCACCAGCAGCTGCACGGCGCCGAAGAGCAGGCACAGCTGCGCCAGGTAGGCCCGCAGCAGCCAGGCGGCCAGCGCCAGGCCGCACGAGGCGGCCAGGAAGAGCGCCAGGCCGTGGAGCCAGAGGCGCAGCAGGCCGCGGAGGCCGAGGGCGTCGAGCGCGGCCCGCGCCAGCGGAGAGGCCACCAGCAGCAGCGAGACCACCGCCGCGTCGAAGAGGTGCCGCACCAGGTTGAAGCCGATCTCCAGGGGCTCGGGTTCGGGGGTCGCGGCCGGGTTCACCACCTGCGCTCCTCTCCCCCCTCCTCCTTCCTGCTGCCCCCGGGGGGGCTCTCGGCCCGTCTTCTTCAGCACCACCACCACCTCCTCCTCCTCCTCCTCCTCCTCGGGCTCCACTCTCCTCTCCCTCTCCTTCCTCCTCCTCCTCCTCCAGGGCCAGGGAGGCGGCAGGCGCCTCACGCAGCCGAGCAGCAGCGCGGCCAGTCGAGGCGGCAGCCCCAGCAGCAGCAGCAGCAGCCGCCAGCCCAGGCGGCCTCTCTTGGTCGTGACCGGGCTCGGAGTCCCTCTGGCCGGCTCCTGGCTGCCGCTCGGCTCCGCTCTGGTCCCCATTCGAGCAGCATATACACACACAGGGAGACAGAGGGAGAGGGAAGGGAAGGGAAGGGACTAGGGCAATCCCTGCAACAACTTGGGCCAAACTGCAGCAAAGAATTACAAACTCTGCCAACTCCCCAGCAAAGTAAGTGAGAGGGAGGGAAGGAGGTGGAGACGACAGCTGGGAATTTGGGATCATTCGCTCTTTTCTTTCCCCTCTCTCTTTTTCTCTCTCTTCGGGAAATTCTTCCTGACGTTCTGGCAGGGAGGGACTTTGTAGAAACGTAATAAGCTCATGTTACACATACACTATCTATCTGTCTGTCTGTTCCTGTCTCTCTCACTCTCACACTCAAAAGATCGCACATTGTCAGAAGCTCAAAGACAGAAATAAACGCACGGCCTGTTCGGCAACCGCTCCAAAACCCACCTTATTCCCAAACTCCGAAAACCTTTGCAAACTCGAGGGAAACTTTTGCAGCGCAGCACGCAACCCGTCGCCCAATCGCCAGCTCCCTTCCCCGGTTGCCCCATTTCTCGTGCCCTCCCGCCCCTAAGTTGCATTTCTATAGCACCTGGGCTTCACAGCCAAAGGAAGCACTCACTCCCACCGCCTTCATCTATCATCCGTAATGTTTACTATGGGACAACGCGGCTGTTATTTCGCGCACAGCGTGACCCCACAAACCAAACGGCAGAGGAGCTGTGGTTGAGGGTTAACTGCGGGGAGGATTCCACTCTCCTGCTTCTAAATAGCGCCTGAGTGGAGAAAACGCCCTGTTTAAGCACGTTCATTGAATAAATAGAACTTCGGAGAAACGCTGTTGTCCCTCAATCCGGCTGACATGCCTCAAAAGTGTGGGAGTAGGACAGACTTGAACCCACGAACTTTTGACCACTGGGGTGAAAGTGCAACCCACTGAACCACAAATTCAATATATCCTTCAATTTGTTTTTGAGTTCCATTATCCTCTTCCCTGCGGAAATCCCCTGTGACACTGCAGTGAGTCAGTAGATACTGGAGACTAAAAAATGCAGTATTCCAGGGTGACGATCTCAAGACCGAGACTTGGTTTTCTGGGTCTCAGCGCTCCCGCCCTTCTGTGTGAATTGGAAAATCCTCCAAAATCCAGTGGCTGCCCAATAGCAACTTCCTCTCGCAAGGCAACATTTTTAAACAAAAATCCATGTGATGTGTTGTTGTCGAAGCCAGCACTTAATGACTGCTCTCTGCTTTTGAGAAGTGGTAGTGCTAAGCTATCGATTGCAGACCATGTGTTGTAGGTAGAGACGCAATGGTGCGAGGAAATGAATTCCAGGGTCGTGACCTAGTGACGGTGAAGGAACTTGACGATACAGGATAGTGTGGGTGGTTAGCAGGGGAGTTTGAAGCAGCCTTGCTAGCTGAGAGAGGCAATTCATCTTGTTGACATCAGCTTCCTGAAGCAACTTACTGCAAAATGCTGAGTAAGATTTTCTTCCAAGTGAGGACAAAATTACTCTGATCCGGGAAAGAGGGTTTTGCAGAGCTTACGGTGATGCTTACAAATCTGCATGGACGTTGAAAGGTCGTACATTCATGCTGTCAGTAAATCAGCCACATCCGAGAATCCGAGGGAACAAGGGAGGAAACAGCGTGCATAACCGCTCCAGCAGTTGACTGAGCACCGGAGAACAACCTGGGAAACGGAAGGGCTGACTGTTCCTTCTCACATCAAAAAAAAACAAAATTAACACAGGAAACCGCAGACTAGTGAGAGTGAAGTCAAGAAATCTTTAGTATTGCTGGGAAAAGGGACACATGATATTCATTCTTCTGGTATTACACTCATGATAGATGCATGAATGTCAATTTCAAAGAGAGCAACAACTAGCGTCTATTAGAAAAGGGTTCTGATTGGTGAGACATTGCCTACTCATTGCCCCCCCCCCCCCCCCATCATTTATTAAGGCGCAAAGCCTGGATTTGGTCCATTTTCCTGCAGAGAACCTACTTCCGAATACAGTACACGTGGCATTTAGTAAATATTAGTGAGCCATATCACAAGCTTAACTGACAATTCACACATACTGAGTTTGTGGCCAAAGCCAACCATGGTTAGAGCAAAAGTATTTGCAACATCACATCACAGTACTTTCAGTTTATGAAAGGTAGTATTCAGTGTTATTATTAAACAAGTTTAAATAGCTGCTTTGATGTTAAATTATCAATGTCTGATTGTTACATCCAATCATAATCAAAGAGATTGTCCGCACCCATGTAGCAATGGAAAAAGTAGTAAGTAACTTTGATCAGTTTTCTGTTTTAGGCTAAGGGGACAGCCAGATATTGCAAGCCTTGTAAATATGTGAACTGCCAGCCAGTGAAATGAGACACATGAGTATTCATGAAAATCTGTTGCCTGGAAAGTTCAATTCCAAAACAATCAATATTCAGTTAATGTCACAGAAATCATGAGGGGCATGGATAGGGTAAATAGACAATGTCTTTTCCCCCGGTGGAGGAGTCCAACATTAAAGGGCACAGATTTAAGGTGAGAGGGGAAAGATTTAAAAGGGACCTAAGGGGCAACATTTTCATTCAGAGGGTGTGTGTGTATGGACTGAGCTGTTAAATGAACTGGTGGAGGCTGGTACAATTGCACTTAAAAAGCTTCTGGATGGGTATATAATTAGGAAGGGTTCAGAGGGATATGGGCCAAATGCTGGTAAATGGGACTAGATTTATTTAGGTAATCTGGTTGGCATGGATGAGTTGAACCAAATGGTCCGTTTCCATGCTGTACCTCTCTCTGTGAGTCTAAGTTATTTGCACATGTACATCAAACTGCCTGAAGGCAGACATCTCTAGGCATAGTGTAGGTTAGATGGGCTTCAGATAGGTATTATAGGTCAGCACAACATCGAGGGCCGAAGGGCCTGTACTGCACTGTAATGTTCTATGTTCTCACACCTGCATTGGGAACACACATTTGGAATCTTAAATTGATCGTCAGTGTAATTCTTAGCACACTTGGATTGTTCAGCAAGTGCTGTCTCGTCACAAAATTAACATTAGACACAAAGTTGCCTTTTGTAAGTATTGACTAGTTCAAACAGCTGAGAGGGATTTTTTTGTGTATGATCCTGCAGTAATTGGGTCATACCGGATATCACACCAACATTGAAATTCACACACTGCATTACTCACATGTAGACAGAACCCAGTTCTGACTTGTTGACAGCATCCTGTTAACGGAGGATAATAGCAGCATGTAACAGCTAGCCCCAGCTGCTACTCAAGTCCTTAATGATGATAAGATCACGGAGCATCTGGGCGTGGGGGTCACATGCATAAGTTAAAGGTGACAGGATGAGTAGTTTTTGTTTGAAAAGTAGCAGATGAGATCTTTAGCTTTTTTTCTAATAGAGGCATAAAGTAGGGAAATAATTGTCAAACCAGTTTGGGCCTCAGTTGGTGCACAATTCTGGGAACCCTGAGTTAGGGAGGATTTCAAAGCCTAGCAGAGTGTGCAAAGAAGATTTTACTAAAATGGGACCTAGGAAGAGGTTCTGCCATTATTTGGAGAGGTTGGGGGTTGTTGTCCATAGAGCAAAGGAGTATTTAATAGAGGAGTTTGTAATCATGAAGAGTTTTGATTCTTTTACATAAGGAGAAATTCTTGTGCCATAGGGTCAGTAACCAGATCTCTCAGAACCTAGACAACTGGTGAAAGAACTAGAAACAGCACAAAGAGATAAGCATCCAGCATCTGCGGTCCTCACTTTCTCCATGAGGAGGTGAGTGCTGTGCAGAAAGTTCTTGTGATCTGGAAAGTGCTGCCTGGCAAGATGGAGCAAGAAGTTTGAATAATCACTTTCAAAAGCAAACTAGATAAATACTTGAAAAGGGTGGGGAGGGGCAACTAGCCTGTGGGTAGAGAGCTTGAGAAATGTATCCAACTGGATAGCTCTTTCAAAGAACACAATGAGCTGAATGGCTTCCTGTGTTGTAACAATTCATTGATTCTATGAGGCTACTCAGTGTGATTTCATGAAGAGCAAGTCTTGTCAATGTAACATACTGTTGTCTTTGAGTTTATCATAGAAGAGTTTCATAGCAATAAGACAATGGACGTGATGTACTCCAAGCAAGGCCTTTGATTTGGTGTAATAAGGAAGGTGGGGATATTTTACAATGGATACCAGTTAGTTGATGGTTAGAACCTAAACGGTAATAGTCAACAGTCTGCCTGAATGTCGTCAGTAGAATCACACAGGGTCAGTTTTAAGATCACTTTTGTTTAATATCTTCAGAAATGAACTGGAGTTAAATAAAAACAACAGAATACTCAACAGTTCTTTAATTTTATCATTGGAATGTTGACAGCACTGGCAAACTTAGAAACATAGAAAATAGGAGCAGGAGAAGACCACTTGACCCTTTAAGACTCCTCCACTATTAATATGATCATGGCTGATCATCCAACTAAGTACCCTATGCTTGATTTCTCCCCAGACCCTTTGGTCTACAGCTAGTCCTGTCAGAACTTTATAGATTTCTAACAAATACCCCCTCATTCTTCTAAACTCCAGCAGATATCATCCTAACGGAGCCAGGCTCTCTTCATACGTCAATCCTGCCATCCCAGGAGTCACGTTTGGTAAATCTTTGTTGCATTCCATAGCCACAACATGCTGCCTCAGATCAGGAGACCAAAACTGCACAAAGTACTCCAGGTGTGGTCTCACCAAGGCTCTATACGATTGCAGCAAAACATCCCTGCTCCTTTATGCAAATCCTCTTGCTATGAAGGTTTACTGACTGCCACACCACAAAACTTACTTTCAGTGACTGGTGCACAGCAAAACACCCAGGTCCATCACTATTCAGATAATAACCTGCCTTCCTGTTCTGCAACCAAAGTGGATAACCTCACATTTGTACATGTTATGTTTTTATCTGCCTTGCATTCACCTACTCACTCAACTTGTCCAAATTATAATGAAATATCTCTGCATCCTTTTCACAGTTCAGCCTCCTACCCAGTATTGTGTCATATACAAACTGGAAATATTGCATTTAGTTCCCACATCAAGCCCAGTATTCATTTCCAGTTTTTAATTGCACTTGTGAAAATTATAGTGAGCTGCCTTATGGAACCAGTGCAGTCTGTGTTGGGTGGTTACATCCACTGCGTCCTGAGACATTTTGATACAACTTGTAGCTTGAGATGCTATTTCAGAGGGTTGTGAAGAGTGGGTCTGCAGTCAAATGTGTAGACCAGATAGGGTAACAATGGTTATTCCCTTCCCTACAGGACATCAGTGAACCTGATAGATGTTTTATAACAGTGAGCTAGTTCACCATTAATAAAACTATTGGCTCTGAAGAAATCATATTGGAACTCAAAATGTTAACTCTGTTGCTCTCTCCACAAATCTGAGTTTCTCCAGGCTTTTCTGTTTGTTTATAATTAATTAGCTGCTTTGTTTGGGATTTGTACCAAAGCTTTCTGAGCCTAGGCCTCTGGTTTAGTTTAATTCAGCAATATATAACCAGTTTACACTCATTTTCAGTGGCGAAGAGGTGAAGCTCCAGCAGGATTTGGCTATACAGCTTCCCCCCCCCCCCCCCAGTATAGTATGCGGGGAAATCAGGCAGTGAAATCGGGCAAGTAAAGCTCAATGTCTTTGACTAAAGCAAAATCCAGAACAAAACGATTACTGAAGTAGAAAATAATGCTTGCGGGGAGGGGCGGGTACTCACTAATTAATTGGAGGCGTGGCACAGTAGCAATGAGTAAAACATTAACAAACTGAAATGGATATTGCTGGAGAAAGTCAGCAGGTCTGGCAGCAGCTGTGAAGAGAAAGTGGAGTTTATATTTCGAGTTCAGTTCTTCATAGAGTAAAGCATATCAGACATAAAAACAGAAAATACCAGATGATATATTGAACAATGTCAGTAGAAGAGAAATACAGACTAAACTCAGTTCGGTGAACCTTGTCAAAACAGAAAATCAGAAACTTGGACATATTGAAAGAGTGAACATTAACAGTGATGTACTTAAAAAAAAGTCATTGATGCAACATCACTTGAAATGTTTTGTACAGTTCTGTTCAGCACAGTACATAATGGATATTGAACAATTGCATAGACACAGAAAAGAGCAGCCAGAAAATTGAAGAATATTTTGGGACTGAATTCATGAGGAATGATTTTGCATCTTGGGATGAGGAAGGATTGAGAGCTGGTATTGCTGACTTTGGCACTCTAAGGGACCGAGAACATGTAGACATTGGAACAGCAGAAGCTCGTTCAGTCCTTTGAGCATGCCCATTCAATTAGGTCATGTTTGATTTGTGCCTCAATGCCATTATCCCTCAATTGTGGTTCACTAGTACGGTTTAGAGGATTAATCTCATCAGTGCAAAACCGCACCTCACCTTTGCAAATAACTGATGGGTCTGAACCTGTTGCTTATTGAGCTCCGGTTACTGTAGTGATGCGCAAATACAGCTGACTTGCTGATGCAGACTGAATAACAAGCATCTGACTCCTTAGGCAATACAGATGGTCAGAGCAAAGATAGTGCAACCGTGAACTTAAAGTCATGCCTGTCAAATGTAGTGTTGTCTAATACATATGAAATTACAGAGTCAAGCTGCCAATCAGGCTGCAATGTTTTTCTCATACGGTATAAATTGTGGGATCATTGAAATTTGAACATTTTGCATTTGTCCTAATGAGCACAAAAGGAAGTTTTAGAAACTTGTCTCTCTTTTCATCAATACATTACACATTTATAATGTACGCAATCTTATAGCACACTGATGAAATCATAGAGTAGGGCAGTTACTGAATTGAAGGAGGCCATTTGGCCCTTTGAGCTAGTACCCCCTCTGTGCAAATTTAGCCAATTACTTTACTCTCCTCGGTCCTTTCCCCTTAACCTTGCAAATATTTTTGCTTCTGGTTCTAATCCAATTTCTTCTTGATAGTCACACTGTCAGTGCATTTCAAATCCTAAGCACTCATAATGTTTAAAAAACCCAGTTCCTGTTCATGTCTTTGTGAATAACCTTAAATCTGTGTTCTCTGGTGCATAGCTCTTTCCAGCACTGGGGACAGTTGTTTATTCCAATCTACTCTGTCCACATTCCTTGCAATCTTGAACGCCTCTACCCATATTCCTCTTCATCCCAATCTTCCCTTCTCACAGGAGAATGATTCCAAAGTCTGTGTCTATACAGAACTGAAATTCTTCATCACTGCAAGCATTTTTGTGAATCTTTTCTGCACGGTCTCTGAGACGTTCACATCCTTCCTAAAGTATGATGCCCAAGACTGGAAGCAATGCTCCAGATGAAGAAGAACCAGTTATTTTGTAAAGGTTCATCATCATTTCCTTGCTTTAATTAACCTTTTAGATATTGACCACTTGCACATCATGGGATATATAGCATATACACAAGTTAGGATGTGGAAACACTAAATACACTATATTCAAGTTTAAGTTTGTGTGATATGTAGGAGCTGTGGGATGTGTGCACAAGGGGTGTATCCACATAAGTAAATATTAGGTCCAATAATCAAAGGCTTTGTCAAAGAGGGAGGTTTAAAGTAAGAAAACAAGGTCAAAAGGTGTAGGGAGGGAATTCCAGAGCTTTAGCCATCACTAATATTACACGGCTCCGTGGTTAGCACTGCTGCTGCATGGTGCCAGGTATCCAGGTTTAATTCCAGCATCGGGTGACTATGTGTGTGGAGTTTACACATTCTCCCCGTTTCTGACCGGGATTCCTTGGTGCTCTATTTTCCTCTCACAGCCCAAAGATGTGCAGGTTAGGTAGATTGACCATACTAAATTGCCCATAGTGTCCAGGGATGTGTAAGTTAGGCAGGTTAGCCATGGGAAATGTAGGGTTACATGGATAGAATAGGGGGAGTAGGTCTGGGTGGGATGCCGTTTGGTGAGTCAATGTGGAGTTGTTGAGCCGTATGGTCTGTTTCCACACTGGATGGATACTACTAAAAAGAGGGATGCTTAAGAGACAAGAATTACGGGAGTGGCTCAGTGGTAAGCTCTGCTGCCTCATAGTACCAGGGACCCAGGTTTGATTCCAGACTTGGGTGACTGTCTGTGTGGAGTTTCCATATTCTCCCTGTGTCCGCATGAGTTTCCTCCGGGTGCTCTGGTTTCCTCCCACAATCCAAAGATGTGCAGGTTCAGTTAATCTATGTAGGAAATGCAGGGTAACAGGGTTGGAGTAGGGGAGGTGGGTCTGGTTGGGATGCTGTTCAGAGGGTCAGTGTGGACTCGCTGTGCCAAATGACCTGCTTCCACATGGTAGGGATTCTATAAATAGGAATGGGTAAGGCTGTAGAGAGATTTGAAATCAAGAATAAGAATTTTAAAGTCAAGATGTAAATTTAATGGATGATACTACAGGCCAACGAGCAGAATGTTAGAAAGGGATGAAGACTTGGGTACAAGCTAAGACAAGCAGCAGACATTTGAATGATCTTGCATTTACAGAGGATGGAACATTGGCGATCATCCGGGAATGCAATGAAATATTCGAGTCTTTAGGAGACAAAGGAATGAATGAGGGGTTCAACAGCCGATCAACTGAGTTTGGGGTGGAATTGGGTAACATTATGGAAGTGGAGGTTTTAGTTATGGCACAAGTATGTGATCTGCGTCAAATGTGACACCAAGCTTGCAAACAACTTGTTTTGGACTGAACACTGAAAACATTGGCTTCAGTTAGCAAGTTTTGGGAAGATTTGTAGCTCAGGTTGGGGTTCTGGATGTAGGTTTGTTCGCTGAGCTGGAAGGTTTGTTTTCAGATGTTTTGTCACCATACTAGGTGACATCATCAGTGAGCCTCCAGTTAAGCACTGGTGGTATGGCCCATTTTTCATTTATGTGTTTAGGTTTCCTTGGGTTAGTGATGTCATATCATGTTCTTTTTCTCAAGCGGTGGTAAATGGGGTCCAAGTCAATGTGTTTGTTGATAGAGTTCCAATTGGAATGCCATTCTTCTAGGAATTCTCATGCATGTCTCTATTTGGCCTGTCCTAGGACGGATGCGTTGTCCCAGTCAATGTGGTATCTTTCCTCATCTGTATGTAAAGATTTCCCAATATTTTCTTGGAAGAAATTTCTGTTCATCCAGTATTGGATGTTAGAGAAGCAGTCTGATAAATTGCCATCAGTGGAGGAGTCAAGAGGGCAGTGGCAGTGAGGCCGAGCCGGGTGTTAAAACTGATCCTGTGCTTTCACATAAATGGGGGCGCGAGGCAACGTGTCGATGTAGTTCAGGAATGGGTCAAGTATAAATCTTTGGGGGGGTTCCAGAGATAACAGTGCATGAACATTGCTGGAAGGGTGGTTGAGTCAGAAACTCTTGTCATATTGCAGTAGTATCTAGGTACTCACTTGCATTGCCATGGCCTCAAGACCAATGGGTCAAAAGCTGGAAAATCAGATTAGTGTAGTCAGACCTTTGTTGACCAGGGCGGGCATGATGGGCCAAATGTGCTGGAAACAACCATGACGAAGAAAAGCAGCCACTGCAAGTAAACTGCTCACTAAGATGTGTTACACACCAACAGAAGTGAGCAGCCCTTCCCCATATTCCAGCAACACCGCTGGATAACGTGGGAAAGGTTTGTGCAAAGGTGGTGTGGTCTTCATGGGTAAGGCACCAAACAGGTTGAGAAGGATGAGGGGAAATTTTATCTTTGTCACAGGATGTCATTAGCAAGCTTCGCATGATTAGGAAGCAGAGATCACAGCCCGAGTGAGAGGAGAGTTCAGGGATTTGGAGGCATCAAGGGAATTTGGTGCAGAGAGAAAAGATGCTTTTAGCTTGCTTTTTTGGCTCATAGTTTGTAAAGTTTTTTTTTTAAACACGATAAGTTGAAGCCCTGAATCAGGGGCTCAGCACAAAAGAGTGACATCACAGGCATATCATAAATTTATTGGTTAGTGATAGCTACTAATTTGACTATCATGGGTTACTTTCAGAGGGAGGGCAGGTCTTATGGGAAAAGGCTGAGAGACCTGGCTCTGATCTCATTAGAAAGAAAGCTAAGAGGGGATTGGTTAGAGACTGCAAGATGATCAGAGGATTAGATAGGGTAGACAGTGAAAGTCTTTTTCCTAGGATGATAACGTTAGCTCGTATGAGGGGGCATAACTACAAATTGAGGGCGATAGATTTAAGACAGATGCCAGAGGCAGGCTCTTTACTCAGAGAGTGGTGAGGGGTGGAATGTCCCGTCTGACAATGTAGTTAACTGAGCCACATTAGATTTAAACAATCCTTGGATAAGCACATGGACGATGATAGGATAATGTCGGGGGGGTGAGCTTAGATTAGTTCACAGGTTGGCGCAACATCAAGGGCCAAAGGGCCTGTTCTGTGCTGTATTGTTCTATGTTCAAAATAGGGAAAATTTTGACAGGCTAAAAACAAAAAGACCAGTTTGAAATTTTAAAAATCGAAGAATTAAGTAATAAAGGTTAGAGATGACCAGGTGAATGTGTTGTAATATGTGAGCAGGTGGATCCTGAAATAACTTTACAGAGGCCAGTATTAAAACACCAAGTCACCCTTTATTTATATGTTGAGAGTCCTTGACACTGATGCAGTTCCCTCAGAGTCAGCTCTCAGAGTGAACAGAACCCATGACACTCCTGTTTATTTTCACTCTTTTTTTTGTTACCCCGACACTACCGCCTAACTACAGTAATGCTTATTTATTACTCCACAATCATGTTGTGTGTGTGTGCAGGTGTGAGACACAAGGTGCATGAATCTTTATTCAAATTTCCACCACCAGGAAGAAAGGAAACACCCGAGTGGCCAGTGACAAACACTGCCCTTCACATCAAAGGGCAGTGCTGTGTGATCAAACAGTGAAGGGGGGGCAGGGACTAAATCAAAATAGAGTTGGAGGGGAAAATAATGCACTCCACTCCCTGCAGCGCCCACCTCTCCCTGAACAGTGGTGGACACCGCGTGCTCCTTTTCCAAGGACACCGGGGCTCTAACGTAACCGCGGAAGAGGGGCAGGCAGTCAGCCCTAACAACCCCCTCCACGGCCCGCTGCCTGGACCTGTTTATGGCCAGGCCCAGGAGCAGACCCATGCGAAGGTCTTCAGACCGCCCTCCCTCCTCCATACTTGGTGCCCGACGATCAGGAGCGTGGGACTGAAGTGCAATCAAAAGCAGAGGAGGAGGTTTTTAAGAAAATCAAAAAGGGAGTGCAAACGCCCACACCCAATATACACGTGGTCCACGGACTCCACAGCGCCACAGAACAAGCAGTTGGGCTGGGGGTCCGTGGACCACCCTAATCTGCGGTTGCAGGGGACTGCTGCGTGCAGCACCCTCCACTTCAGATCCCCGAGAGAAAGGGGAAGGACTCCCGCATAGAGAGCCTTCCACTGGGGATCCCCACCGCCCGGTGGCAAATGGGCACGCCAAGGCGTGTCCGGACGGTGGATGAGGGAGAAGAGGTGGACGGTGTGCAGCAGCAGTCGATACAGGGCCCGCCTTTTTACGTCCTTAAAAGGGACAAAATTAAAATTCCGGAGGCGGCACAGGTTCCCTGGGGAATACCACAGACTCCCCGGTGTGGAATTGAACCTCGGTCTCCCGTGTGATGGGCAGGGATACTAACCACTATACTACTGAGGACTGGATCACTCCTGTTTATCCCTGTCAGCTAGGGTTCCCTGATTGGACCAGATTAACATCACTAATTAGGAAAATCATATTTAATGAGGTCTACTGGGCTGACCTCGGTACAGTCGCTATATCCCTCCCCCTCTGAGTTCGAGGACTTAGGCCAGTTATTTTTTTTTTGTAGGTAAAAACCACACAGTGACAGGTTTATTTGGAAGCACTAGCTTTCAAAGCGTGCTTCTCCATCAGGTGGTCGTGAAGCAGGACCATAAGACACAGAATTTAAAGCAAAAGACTGCAGTGATACAACAATACATTGAACAAACCTAGATAGTTAAGAATTCATCTTTTAGAATGGGTTTGCTGGTTTTGCCCGCCGACCTCTGTCCCCGCCCCCAGGCCTAACCCCGCCCCCACATCCAGCTCCAGTCCCACACCAGGTCCTAGCTCCCCGCCCTGCCGTGTGTCCACCATCCCTCCAGACTTGCCCCTCTCTGAGGATGAAAGATCAGTCCTCAGCAGAGGTCTCACCTTCGTTCCCACACGTTCTCGGGTCAATGAATTCAATACACGGAGTGACACCGAACAATTCTTCCGCCGCCTTCGCCTCCGTGCCTTATTCTTCAATCAAGACTCTCGCCCACCCTCTGACCACCCCTTCTCCCACCTCCAACACACCCCGTCCACCTGGACACCCCGTGCTGGCCTCCTACCTGCCCTCGACCTCTTCATAGCAAACTGCCGCCGCGATATTAACCGCTACCTGAACTCCCACACCCACATTCTCGAGATAACAAGGTTTTATAACAAAAGGTGACATCTCAGCTCAGACACTGCCTTAAAGATGTGAGGTTAGAGTCTGTCTGTATCCCAATTTTGAGTCAGACTGGTTCTATTTCCAAAGTGGAATTTACAAAATATTATAAAAAGTGCAGGTTCTGCATTTCTGCAAATACAAATTCATCCCATAAACTTATATGTGTGTGCACGTGCAGGAGAGAGAGATCAGAGATCAATGGATATTTGTATCACTGTAATCTTTTGCTATAAATTCTGTCTTCCGATCCTGCTTCACAACTACCTGATGAAGCAGCGCTTTGAAAGCTAGTGTTTCCAAATAAATCTGTTGGACTAGAACCTGGTGTTGTGTGATTTTTAACTTTGTCCACCCCAGTCCAAGACCAGCTCCTCCAAGTCTTGTTTTTCGTAGATCCTCCTGGGGCATTTTAACACCAGGTCAGGTATCTCCTACTCTGCCTCTGATATGGGTGGTGTGTGAGACCACAGTAGCTCACCTCTTGCACCCAAATCGTCTCTGAAGGCAGCAAAGGCATTGAGGCAGTGACATCCGACATGTCCATCTCAGATTCTAAGGTATCTTCAACACTTGACAGAGAGGGAGAACTCACCTGAACCCAGCAGTACACCAGAACTTCAAGAAAGTTGGGGCGAGAAGAGAATGTAATGGCCATCACTAAGGAGAAGATGCTGGAGTAGATGTAAGCTTTGTAGGTGGATAAGTCACATGGACAAAACCCCAGAGTCTGAAGGAGGTAGCTGAGGAGATTGAAAAAGTATTGGTGGTGATCTTTCAGGAATCACTGCAGTCAGGGATGGTCCCAGAGGACTGGAAAAGGACTAATGTTTTCGAAGAGAGGGAAGCAGAAGTCAGGGAATTAGGGGTCAGTTATGCTGAACTTGGCCACTGGTAAGATTTTAAAGTCTATTATTGAGGACAAGATTGCAGATTACTTGGAAGCACATGGTGAAATAGGGCTGAGTCAACATGGCTTCATCAAGGGGTTATGCCTGACAAATCTGTTTAAAGTATTTGAGAAGGTTAGATCAGAGAAAGCCAGTAAACATTATATCTTAAGAGTTGCAGGAGGTCTTTGTCAAGTTGCTACACAGGATGCTACTTAATAAGAGGAGAAAGTGAGGTCTGCAGATGCTGGAGATCAAAGTTGAAACTTTATTGCTGGAACAGCACAGCAGGTCAGGCAGCATCCAGGGAACAGGAGATTCGACGTTTCGGGCACAGGCCCTTCTTCAGGAATGAGCAGAGAGTGTTCAGCAGGAGAAGATAAAAGGTAGGGAGGAGGGACTTGGAGGAGGGGCGTTGGAAATGTGATAGGTGGAAAGAGGTCAAGGTGAGGGTGATAGGTCGGAGTAGGATGGAGGCGGAGAGGTCAAGAAGAAGACTGCAGGTCAGGAAGGCGGTGCCGGGCTGGAGGGATTCGGCTGAGACAAGGTGGGGGGAGGGGGGATGAAGAAACTGGTGAAGTCCAAGTTCATCCCCTGTGGTTGGAGGGTTCCCAGTCGGAAGATAAGACGCTCCTCCTCCGACCGTCGCGTTGTTGTGGTTTGGCGGTGGAAAAAGACCATGGTATTTGGGGCAAGGTCCAAGCATGGCTAAAGGAGTGACAGAAGGCAGAGAGTGCAGATAAAAGGATTTTTTTTCGGATGGCAATCGGTTTCTCGTGGAGTTCCATAGGGGTCAGTGTTGGACCACAACCTATACCATATGACACATTAACACTCTAGATGAAGGAACTAAGTGCATTGTTGCTAAGTTTGCAGATGACATAAACCTAGGTGGAGGGACAGTATTGTGGTGGGGAGGCTGCATAATGACTTGGACAATCTGGGAGAGTTGGCAACAAAATAACAGATGGAATACATTATGTACTTTGGTAAGAAGAAGTGTAAACTATTTTCTAAATGGGAATAGGCTTCTGAAATCTGAAGCACAAAAGGAACTTAGGAGTCCAAGTTCAGGATTCTCCTCACTTACATGCAGGTTCAGTTGGCAGATAGCAAAGCAAAAGCAATATTGTTGTCTATCTCAAAAGGTCTAGAATACAAGAGCAGAGATGTACTGCTGAGGCTGTCTACAGCTCTGGTCAGACTGTATTTGGAATATTGTGAGCAGTTTTGCGCCCTATATCGAAGGATGTACTGACATTAAAGTGGATGCAGAGGAGGGATGAAGGGCTTGTCATATGAGGAGCAGTTGAGGACTCTGGGTTGATGGAGTTCAGGAGAATGAGGGGGACACCGATTGAACCTTACAGAATACGGAGACCTGGATAGAGCGGGCATGGAAAGGTGATTCCACGAGAGTCATAGAGATGTACAGCATGGAAACAGACCCTTCAGTCCAACCCGTCCATGCCGACCAGATATCCCAACCCAATCTAGTCCCACCTGCCAGCACCCAGCCCATATCCCTCCAAACCCTTCCTATTCATAAACCCATCCAAATGCCTCTTAAATGTTGCAATTGTACCAGCCTTCACCACTTCCTCTGGCAACTCATTCCATACATGTACCACCCTCTGTGTGAAAACGTTGCCCCTTAGGTCTCTTTTATATTGTTCCCCTCTCACCCTAAACCCTTTAGTTCTGGACTCCCCCACCCCAGGGAAAACACTTTGTCTATTTATCCTATCCATGCCCCTCACAATTTTGTAAACCTCTATAAGGTCACTCCTCAGCCTCCGACGCTCCGGGGAAAACAGCCCCAGCCTGTTCAGCCTCTCCCTATAGTTCAAATCCTCCAACCCTGGCAACATCCTTGTAAATCTTTTCTGAAGCCTTTCAAGTTTCACAACATCTTTCCGATAGGAAGACCAGAATTGCACACAATATTCCAACAGTGGTCTAACCAGTATCCTGCACAGCTGCAACATGACCTCCCAACTTCTGTACTCAATACTCTGACTAATAAAGGAAAGCATACAAAACACCTTCTTCACTATCCTATCCACTTTCAAAGAGCTATGAACCTGCACTCCAAGGTCTCTTTGTTCAGCAACACTCCCTAGGACCTTGCCATTAAGTCTATAAGTGCTGCTAAGATTTTCTTTCCCAAAATGCAGCACCTCGCATTTATCTGAATTAAACTCCATCTGCCACTTCTCTGCCCATTGGCCCACCTGATCAAGATCCTGTTGTAATCTGAGGTAACCTTCTTCGCCGTCCACTACACCTCCAATTTTGGTGTAATCTGCAAACTTACTAACTATACCTCTTATGCTCACATCCAAATCATTTTGGTCAAAGGCCTCCAGTCTCAAAAACAACCCTCCACCACCACCACACCGTCTTCTACCTTTGAGCCAGTTCTGTATCGAAATGGCTAGTTCTCCCTGTATTCCGTGAGATCAAACCTTGGGGAACCTTGTTGAACACCTTACTGAAGTCCATATAGATCATATCTACCACTCTGTCCTCATTAATCCTCTTTGTTACTTCATCAAAAAATTCAATCAAGTTTGTGAGACATGATTTCCCATGCACAAAGCCATGTTGACTACCCCAAATCAGTCCTTGCCTTTCCAAATACATGTACATCCTGTCCCTCAGGATTCCCTCCAACAACTTGGCCACCACCGACATCAGACTCGCAGGTCTATAGTCCCCTGCTTGTCCTTACCACCCTTCTTAAACTGTGGCACCGCATTAGCCAACCTCCAGTCTTCCAGCACCTCACCTGTGACTATCAAAGCAAGAGGCCCAGCAATCACTTCCCTAGCTTCCCACAGATTTCTCGGGTACACCTGATCCAAGTCTTGGAGATTTATCCACCTTTATGCGTTTCAAGACATCCAGCACTTCCTGCTCTGTAATCTGGACATTTTTCAAGATGTCACCATCTATTTCCTTACATTCTACATCTTCCATGTCCTTCTCCACAGTAAATGCTGATGCAAAATACTGCCCCATTTTCTGTGGTTCCACACAATGGCTGCCTTGCTGATCTTTTAGGGGCCCATTCTGTCCCCAGATTTGTCCTTAATAAAAAACCTTTTGGATTCTCCTTAGTTCTATTTGCCAAAGCTATCTGATGTCCCCTTTTTGCCCTCCTGATTTCCCTCTTAAGTATACTCCTACTGCCTTCATAGTCTTCTAAGGATTCACTCGATCTATCCTGTCTATACCTGACATATGCTTCCTTCTTTTTCTTAACCAAACCCTCAATTTCTTTAGTTATCTAGCATTCCCTATTCCAGCCTTTCCTTTCACCTTAACAGGAATATACTTTGTCTGGATTCTCGTTATTTCATTTCTGAAGGCTTCCCATTTTTCAGCCATCCCTTTACCTGTGAACATCTACCCCCAATCAACTTTTGAAAAATCTTGCCTAATACTGTCAAAATTGGTCTTTCTCCAATTTAGAACTTCAACTTTTTAGATCTGGTCTATCCTTTTCCATCACTATTTTAAATCTAATAGAATTATAGTCACTGGCCCCAAAGTGCTCCCCCACTGACACCTCAGTCATCTGCCCTGCCTTACTTCCCAAGAGTAGGTCAAGTTTTGCACCTTCTATAGTCAGTACATCCATATACTGAATCAGAAAATGTTCTTGTACACACTTAACAAATTCCTCTCCATCTAAACCCTTAACACTATGGCAGTCCCAGTCTACATTTGGAAGGTTAAAATCCCCTATTATTCTTACAGATAGCTGAGATTGGACCTGAGGGCACATTCTCAGGGAGAAGGAATGAGACTCTTTTGAACTGAGATGAGGAGTAAGTTCTTCAGAGATCGATAGGTTCTTGATTGATATGAAGATCAAGGGTTACAGGTGAATGGGGTTGAGAAACGTATCAGCCATGATAAAGGGTGGAGCATACTTGATGGGCCAAATAGGCTAATTCTGCTCCTATAGCTTATGATTAGTGACTTTGATTTGATCTGTTTCAGCACCATGCAAAGGGTGGAGTGATTCAACCATGGGAATTACATTTTGGAAGCATCTAGGCAGGGATTTTGAAGGTGTCAACATGCCCAAGGGCTTTGGTGGGGCAGAGACATTTGGAGATGGGACAGTATTTTACAAGGACAGAATGGTTTAAGGGTTTTTTTTTGAAGAAAGATCATGGCAACAGGTTTAATGGAGGAATATCACTTGAAGAGAGTGAATCTTTACAATGTCAGCTTATGAGTACGTTCGCGATGGCATGTTGGGTGATCATCAAATTACTGGGAACAGGATAAAGGGAGCATTGGCAAGAAAAGCTCAGGGAAGCCAAGAGGGGAGACCAGAGGGAAACGAGAAGACACAAATACCAGGAGAAGCGCTAAAGGAAGTTTGATCAGGTGAACTGGCGAAGGGGGGGATGTGGCAGAGGTGACCAACTCTTAATAACAGAGAATCTATGAGCTTCATACACTTATTAGAGGTGAAGGTGGAGGAGTTTCAGAAAATTACGGATTATTCTTGCATGTTCAGATGATCCTGGCACAGTAGGCAGACAAGAGCAGGACCTAATAGTATTTGAAGTGGTACAGTGAGTGGTTAAACCAGTTGCCCAGTGATCCTTTCAGTATTCCTTGGGATTTAAGTGAAAATGTACCAAATTTGAAGAAAATGGCTGTGGTGATGACACCTTTTTTCTTGTGACTCACTTAGGACTGTGCCTCAATCTGAGTGACACTCTTTATCCTGTGACTTAATTCACACAACTGTATTTTAACCTGAGAGACTCACCCAGGACTGTGTCTTATCTTGTATGACTTATTTGGGACTGTGCGTTGAGATTGTATCTCCCTGATGTCCAACATGTTGATCGTGATCAAATGGTTGATTGCATTAATCTTACACCTGATCCCAATAGCCACCCATGTGTCTCACAGTCGATACCAGCACTCAATCATGTGTCTCACATTTGATCACACTACCTACATTCTGCACCATGACTTCTTGTGCAGTGTAACGCCAACTGTGTGGGCTCAACTCCCATCACCACTGTGGTTACGATCAAGAATTCTCCTTCTCAACATCTTCCTTTGCCTGAGCTATGGTGGCCGTCAGGTTCTCTCTCTCTGATGAATGGCCTCGTAAGACTATGGCAACTCACATTAGAAATATAGACTATTCAGCTTGCTTGAGAAATAACATTGCAATAAAAAAAAACTGCTTTGTATCACAATTGGTGGTGCACCATGCTGCTCGCCAATGCAAACTTTATTGACCTAATTTTCACTCTTTTGGCATTTATCACTATATAATACACCAGCAGGAATTAAGTAAAGCTATGACCTTTGCATTTTTGTTAAGACTTAAAACACAATTTGAGCCAGAGCTCTTCAGCACTGATTGTTTAAAATTGTCTACTTGACAAACTTGTATTACCCAAATGATGCATTAAGTCAAGGGTGGGTCCTGCAAATATTTTTGTGCTGAGATGACCACGTTTCTTAAATCAAGGAAGGAAATGCGCAGCGAAACATCAGAAGAGGTGTGGTTACTCAAATTTCTTACAAAGGTCAGAGGTTTGGCAGAAGCAATCAGTACTTCAAATGTATTCAAATTGAAGCTGGGTGTATGGTCCACTCAATTAAAATAAAATATTGGAACACTTTCAGATACTGGAGGAAATTAGAGTGAAAAATTTGAAGAATTCAACAGAATTTCATAAATCAGATGGTGGAAGAAATTGTCATACTCATCTCAGATTCATTCCTTCAAGTAGACACTGGGTGTGTTGGCTGCCAGTGTCCATCAAGGGTTTTATTTACAATGTTGAGTTAAAATGTAAGTAATTACAAAGCAAAATGATATTGAGCTGAAAGTGACAGCACAGGAGTGATTTTTTTTTTGGGGGGGGGGGAAAAAGAGGGAGGGGAAGCAGGGTGAATTGGAAACATGGAAATACTGGTTGCTTATTTTGATTCCGCACAGCAAAAGACCATTTGGCCCACTTGGCAACACCAACATCCCAAGAAATGAACAAAATGTGCTCAACAGCATTAGGCTGGATTACTAATTTCACAACATATCCCTAGACCACACTTTGCTCCCTGGGGATGAACAAGAGGGAAGGAAGGAAGAATGGAAGGATTGAATGCAGGAAGGATGGAAGTAAGGAAGGAAAGAATGATGGAAGAAAAGAAGGAAGCACTTTAACCCCATCTATAACCTTTAAATATCCCCTCAGCTCGCAAAACTTGGCAAGTTAGCAGTGTTTTCTTTTAAGATATTTCTCCATCTGTCGAGAGATGTGCAGGCTAGGGTGGGTTGGACATGGGAAACGTATGGTTACAGGGATAGGTGTGGGTCTGGGTGCTGTTTAGATGATCAGCGTAGACTCAATGGGACAGATGGCTTGCTTTCACACTACAGGGATTCTATGATTCCAAAATGTGCTGACACTAACCACATTGGGTAAAAGAAAGCATGCAACTTTGAATAACAATAACAGCACCATCAGGCTTACTTTATTACCAGTACAGTTCCCCCACAGATAAAGAAAACTTTGCAGCACTCAACCCAAATACAGCTTAACCCTTCAAGTAAAAAAAAAATCAACCAAGTAGCAGGACTGCACAAGCTGACTGGTCAGATGCAGGCGATGAAAGCTTCACAAAAGAAAATTATCCACATTTTCTCCCACTTGTGCTGTAGTCACAGGAAGATAGCATCCCTGCCCAGGTTCCCTGCAACCTATGAAGGAACACAGAGACTCAGAATGGCTCAATATTAGCTGCAAAATGCACACATCAGATGATCTGCATGTTCAAAGCACTGAGATCAACAAAGGTAGTAATTCAGTAACTCTAGTCTGTATAGTGTCATCATTAAGCACTCCAACAAGGACCTTAATATTGTTATGAAGACGTGGGTGTACTGTACC
The DNA here is from genome assembly GCF_004010195.1 of Chiloscyllium plagiosum. Classification (NCBI taxonomy): domain Eukaryota; kingdom Metazoa; phylum Chordata; class Chondrichthyes; order Orectolobiformes; family Hemiscylliidae; genus Chiloscyllium; species Chiloscyllium plagiosum. Next base: position 26,341,749 of record NC_057746.1, on the reverse strand, counting down.
TTTAAGGGAGTAAAAGCTAGCAATGACAGCACCAAGTGTTCTCAGTAAGACACAATGTAACATGTGCACCAACTACTGGGGTAGCTTGTTGCCTGGAAACATATTTGAATTAGGCCAGTTTAAATTATATCCCGAAAAATACCAAATTCCAATAAAGTTTGAATTGAGTACATTGACAATCTTAAAAGCCAAAAGACACAATCCAATGCTTTGGGGTCTAAGACTGGGGAAAATTGAACAGTCGGGAGGAGAACTGCCAAGCCAACAACATTGAACACTGTCCAGAATAGCTTTCTTATAAGTAATAGCTCTCTTAAAAGTACCTTTATCGATCAGTAAGCTGTGACGCAGTATCCCCCAAGGAGAAAACACAACCGAAATACAGAGGAGCAACTAAAGCTGCCTGTTTTTGAGATAAGTGTTGTTTTGTAAATTTTAATTGGGAGTTTTATCAGATTAGTATTATAGAAGGGAAGGTAAAAGATAGGTTAGAGGAAGGAATTGTAAATAGTTGCTAATTATCCTATTGTACTTTATTTAAAGTTATTAAATTTTACTTTAAATAGTTCTTGGCCTCGAAGTTTTACAGATTACTGCATATGATAAATCTTTTCTGTGTTGCTAGTTTTAATTTAAGCGGAGAGTATACCCCGTGTCACGACCGTTTATAATGATGAATTATTTACACTCCTCATTACTTTAAAAAAACTTTCATCCTTCACTGTATAAATCTGAAAAAGAGAAAGAATGCAAGCAGGCTTTTAACAAAGAAAAACTCACTAAATGCCCATCATCTCCAATTGCCTTGAAAAGGAGTGTGCAAAAAAGAGAGAGAGGCCTGCCTCTCCAGCTTGATTTCTTGAAAAAAAAATCAGGACAACAATAAAGTTCTATTGATATAGAACTTTATAGACTCCTGATATCTACTGAATTTAAACTCCACCATTTGCCAAGGCACGATTCGAACTCGAGGCTCCCCAGAACATTTCCTGGGTTTCCGGATTTAACAGTCGTGCGTCAATACCACTAGGCCAACACTTACCCTCACTGAAGGCATGTGGTCCAGACCAGATAAGGATGGCAGATATCTTTCACTAGAGGGCATCAGTGAGCCAGATCTGTTTTTTACAACAGCGATGACCACCTTACCAGAGACCAGCATTCTACACCACGCTTTTCCCCATCCCCTTAAATTAATTATTTCATTAATAGAATATAAACTGGTCACCCTGGACTGATAATCCTGAGGTCCATTTGCTATGATCTTCTCAGACCATAAGGCAGCTTTCTCATTACAGAAAGAATAAGAGCAAAAGAGACGCAAGTGATAGTGGGGTTTAACCAGAGGGTCATAATATCTTAGCCAGTGGTGCAATTGAGAAGGACAGTCCTTCATGGTAGGAGAAAGTGAGGACTGCAGATGCTGGGGATCAGAGCTAAAAAATGTGTTGCTGGAAAAGCCCTGAAGAAGGGCTTATGCCCGAATCGTCGATTCTCCTTTGACGCTGCCTGACCTGCTGCGCTTTTCCAGCAACACATTTTTAAGTCCTTCATGGTAACCTCAGACAGTGCAGGAATTGAACTCTCACTGATTGCTGTGCATCACAAACCAGCCAACTGAGGTGACAGACCCCGCAATATCAGCACCAATCTATCACCTCTCCCTGCAAGTTTATTGAACAAATACAACTCACCTCAACAGATACCTCATTTCAGTCATGTCTCTGAATCTGTAAACAAAAACAGGAAGATAACTAACACTGCCCTCCAGATGTACAATGGACAACAACAGCCAAGCAGTGGCGAGTATTCAGAGCACTGTGAATGTGTCGTCAGGTTTAAATCTGTAACTCTAGTCTGTAAAGAGTCATCATTAATACTCTTGTAGCCCCCCAATACAGAGTTGTAATAAAATTATCACATACCCAATCAGATTGCGTGGAGCCAACACAACCTAGTCAGGGTGAGGGGCCTGTTTCCGTGCTGTCAATGCTGCCTGTCCACAAATGTATAACACCAGCCTTCCATCCCAGCCAGTGAACCTGCATGGGAGAACATAGTTACATACAGCTCACCCAGCACCCAAAAACCATAGTTATGCAGCAAGGTTTGGGGAAAGTGTTCAGAGTAACACTCTTATTGTTACGTTTGACTTTTGATCTGTAAACTGTCACTGAATGCCTTGGACACAAGGGGTAGCTCAGTGGTTAGTGCTGCTGCCTCAAAGCACCAGGAACCCGGGTTAGATTCCACCCTCGGGCGACTGTGTGTGTGTGTGTGTGTGTGTGTGTGTGTGTGTGTGTGGAGTTTGCACATTCTGTTTGGGTTTCCTTCAGGTGACCCAGTTTCCTCCCAGACCAAGGACATGCAGGTTAGGTAGTCTAGCTGTGCTAAATTGCCAGTAGGGTCCAGGGACGGGTAGGTTGGCCATGGGGAACGTAGGGTTACAGGAATAGGGGGAATTCTATGTGGATAGTCTTCAGGAGGGTTAGCATGGATTTTGATGGACTGAATGGCCTGCTGCAACACTGTCAGGGTGGTCTCCGAACTCACCATTTTTTGCACATAGTGGCTAGAAAATCAGGCTTTTTGTGGAGGGGTGGGGTGGGACCACGAAGGGTTAGTTCCAAGATGCTCAGCCCTCGCTTCCTAAAACGAGACAGAGCCATTCTTTGCCAGTCCAGCCGACACACCTACTTTCTTCTTGCTGGGGACTGTGTACATTCCTGGGTAGGTGAGCATTGGTTGCCCATCCCTAACTGCTCTCGAACTAAGTGGCTCGCGGGGCCAATTTAAGGACCAGTTAACAATCTGCCATGTCACTGTGGGTCCAGAGTCCCCAGGTTAAGCCAGACCGGGTGAGAACTGCCGACTTTCTTCCCTGAAGGACTCTCACAAAATAGGAGAGTTTTAAACAATTGTTGCTTTCAATTCTAGACTTTAAATTTAAAAATTTATCAGCTGCTCCGAGATTTGAACCGATGCTTCTAGGGTATTAGGATTACTCATCCATTGGCGCTTCCGAGGCCACCATATCCCACAAATAGACAAAAGGAGAGCGACTCACCTCAGAGCCACACAATGAGTCCTAGGTCACCTCTTGGAACCTGTAAAACAGAAACGGGAGGACAACTGAATAATGCTCTCCAGACGTACGTCGGACAACGGCCAAGCACCGCCAAGTATTCAGAGCACTGTGAATGTGTCGTCAGGTTTAAATCGGTAACTCTAGTCTGTGAAGAGTCATCATTAATACTCTTGTAGCCCCTCAATCGCAGGTTGTAATAAGAACTATCACATACCCAGTCAGATTGTGTGGAGCTGACAACCCAGTCAGGGTGAGGAGCCTGTTTCCATAGCGTGAATGTTGCCTGTCCACAGCTGTGTAACACCAGCCTTCCATCCCAGCCAATGAACCTGCAAGAGGGGAATGTTGTTAAATACAGTGCACCCAGTACCTGAAACCAGAGGTACGCAGCAACATTTGGGGGGGGGGGGGGGGGGGGGTTTCATTCCACCCTCACGTGACTATCTGTGTGGAGTTTGTGCATTTGCCCCATCTGCGTGGGTTTCCTCCCAAAGTACAAAGATGTGCAGTTTAGGTGCATCAGCAATGCTAAATTCTACACCTTGGGATGTCAAGATTGGGTTGGTTGCAGGGATTTGAGGTGGGGTGGGGGTTGGCAGGGGTGACATGGTCTTTGGGAGAGTTAGTGTGGACTTGATGCGCCAAATGACCTCCTTCCACACTGGAATGGGAACTACGAACACGCCACTTCTGTTCCTAACTGCCAGGTATAATCTGGGGGTGTGGGGAGATGAGTGGTCAGTTCCGAGGTGCTCAGTCCTCACTCTAAAACATAAACCAGCCATTCTTTGCCAGTCCAGCTCCCCCCAAAACTGGAGGTAGGTTTGCTTGCTGAGCTACAAGGTTCGCTTTCAGACGTTTCGTCACCATACTAGGTAAGATCAGTGAACCTCCGGCTGAAGCAATGGAGGCATGGCCAACAGGAAAACAATACGTACTGACCAAATACTGAACTACAAGCAAAACTAATGTCATTTACAAAATACCTTGCAAGAACTGCAACAAACACTACATTGGACAATAAGCAGAAAATTAGTGACCAGGATACATGAACATCAACTAGCCACAAAAGACATGACCCACTCTCACTAGTGTCTTTACATACAGATAAGGAAGGACACCATTTCGACTGGGACAGCACAGCCCTGCGAGGAGAAGCCAAACAGGCACGCAAAAGAATCCCTGGAAGCATGGCATTCCAACCGGAACTCTATCAACAAACACATCGAGTTAGCCCCCATTTACTACCCCGAAGAAAAAACAGGAAATGACACCCCCCCCCCCCCCCACTTTCTATTTAAGTGTTTAGGTTTCCTTGGGTTGGTAATGTCATTCCCTGGGGGGGGGGTGTCATTTCCTGTTTTTTCTTCGGGGTAGTAAATGGGGGCTAACTCGATGTGTTTGTTGATAGAGTTCCGGTTGGAATGCCATGCTTCCAGGGATTCTTTTGCGTGCCTGTTTGGCTTCTCCTCAGAGAGCTGTGCTGTCCCAGTCGAAATGGTGTCCTTCCTTATCTGTATGTAAAGACACTAGTGAGAGTGGGTCATGTCTTTTGTGGCTAGTTGATGTTCATGTATCCTGGTCACTAATTTTCTGCTTATTGTCCAATGTAGAGTTTGTTGCAGTTCTTGCAAGGTATTTTGTAAATGACATTAGTTTTGCTTGTAGTTCAGTATTTGGTCAGTACGTATTGTTTTCCTGTTGGTGTGACTGTCTGTCCGATGGTTTCCTGAGTTATAAACACAACAGAAATCAGGCCATACCTTCATCCAGATGCTCACTGATGATGTACCTAGTATGGTGACATTAGGATTACTAGTCCATTGACACCACCACTAGACCACAAATTGACACAAAAAGAGCAACTCACCTCAGAGCCACACAATTAGAGTCCTACGTCACCTCTTAGAATCTGTAAAACAGAAACAGGAGGACAATTGAATAATGCTCTCCAGACATACATCGGACAACGGCCAAGTACTGACGAGTATTCAGAGCACTGTGAATGTGTCGTCAGGTTTAAATCTGTAACTCTAGTCTGTGAAGAGTCATCATTAATACTCTTGTAGCCCCTGAATCGCAGGTTGTAATAAAAAACTATCACATACCCAATCAGATTGCGTGGAGCTGACACAACCCAATCAGATTGCGTGGAGCTGACACAACCCAGTCAGGGTGAGGGGCTTGTTTCCATAGCGTGAATGCTGCCTGTCCACAGCCTTCCACCCCAGCCAGCGAACCTGCAAGAGAGGAATATTGTTAAATACAGTGCAACCAGAACCCAAAAACCACAGAGACCAGGTACGCAGCAACGTTTGTGGGAAAGTGTTCAGAGTAACATGCCTGTTTGTCAAGTTTGACTTTAGAATCTGTAAACTGTTACCGTGAATGCCTTGGACATAAGGGGCTGCACTGAGGTTCAGTGGTTAGCACTGCTGCCTAACAGCACTGGGCATCTGGGTTCAATTCCACCCACACGCCACTGTGTGCAGTTTGCATGTTTCCCCCATCTGCGTGGGTTTCCTCCCAAAGTCCAAAGATGTGCAGTTTAGGTGGATCGGCCATGCTAAACCATCCATAGTGTCCAGTGGTGTGGATCAGAGAATGAGTGGATAGGGCATGGGAAATCCACAGTTGCAGGGATCATTTTGGGGGCGGACAGGGGGAAATTGTACTCTGGGAGGATAGTCTTCAGGAGGGAGAGTGTGGACTCTATGTGCTGAATGGACTCCTTCCACACTGTACGGGGAGCTACAAACTCACCACTTCTGTCCATAGTTGCCAGGTATAGTGGGGGGGTGGGGGGGAAAGAGGAGAAGAGAGAATACATGGTAAGTTCTGAGATACTATGTAAAACAAAAAAACAACAATTCTTCGCCAGTCCAGCTGACCACACCGCTGTCCCTTCACCCAACAAATTTAATCTTCCCTAGGAACGATTCTGGGTCAGTCACCATTTATTGCCCATCCCTAACTGCCCTTGAACTCAGCGGCTCTCTGGGCCAATGCAATGACCAGTTAAGAATCGACCATGTCGCTGTGTATCTGGAGACCCAGGTTAAGCCAGACCGGGTGAGAACTGCAGACATCCTCCCTTGAAGGACTCCCACAAATTCAGTGAGTTTTAAATAACAATTATTGCTTTCAATTCCAGACTTGAAATTTAAGACTATCAGTTGCTGCGAGATTTGAACCCGTACTTCCAGAGCATTAGAATTACTCATCCACTGACACTACCACAAGGACACCATATCCCACTAAGTTAGAGAGAGCAACTCGCCTCAGAGCCACTCAGCAACGCTTCGAGTCCTAGGTCACCTCTCCAAACCTATAAAACAGAAAAAGGAGGACAATTGAATGATGCCCTTAAGACATACATTGGACAACGGCCAAGTATTGACAAGTATTCAGAGCACTGTGAAAGTGTCGTCAGATTTAAATCTGTAACTCTAGTCTGTAAAGAGTCATCATTATTACTGAAATATTTAACCTGAGAGTCAATTCATTGTGAATGAATGTCTGTACCTGGTCACAATGCAAAGTCAGGATCCCGAGATGTCCCAGTCATCAATCTGTAAAAGAAAATAACGTTAAACAAAATTCTGTCTTTACTCTTCCCTGCCCCACTCCCCCTCCATTGTTGTTTCGTGAGGTGTGGATGTTGCTTGCAAAGTCAGCATTTGTTAATCCCCCCTATTCCTGCCCTTCAAAAGTAGTACCTCACTCAGCCATTTAAATTTCCCTTCCCACTTGGTTGACGATGCCCTCCAATGCATCTCACCCATGTCCTGCACCTCCAATCAATCCCACCGCCCCGTGGAGGAACATGTCAACTCTTCCACCTACCCTGCCAAGGACACGCAGGTCCTGGGCCTCCCCATCACCAACGCCTGGAGGAAGAATGCCTCATCTTCTGCCTCGAAACACTTCAACCCCAGGGCATCAATGTGGACTTCACCAGTTTCCTCATTTCCCCCCCCCCACATTAACCCAGTTCCAACCTTCCAGCTCAGCACCATCTCATGACCTGTCCTACCTGCCAACCCATCCACTCCACCCTCCTCGCCGACCTATCACCTTCACTCCCACCTCCATCAACCTGCTGCACTCCTGCCTCCACCCCAGAGGCTCCCTGCCTCATTCCTGATGAAGGTCTTTTGCCCGAAAGGTCAGTTTTCCTGCTCCTCGGATGCTGTCTGACCTGCTCTGCTTTTCCAGCACCACGCTAATCATGACCACTGCCTTCTCCATTGTTCACTTTCCAGGAGGGAATATAATGGTGCTTTTGCTGGTGGAGAGGCTGACGTCCAGCTTGGAAAGAACAAGGATGGTTTGGACCTAAATGCGTGAGTCACCATCTCCCCTTTGGGTAGCCAATGTAGCAGCCAACTCTAGCACATTATAAATGAGTGGCCAAACTTCAATGAGCTGCAAGGAACTGTGGAACATCCAAAAAGAGTGCTTTAAAATAAAATTTGCTATTCCAGTCGCAAGTGGATGAGTCCAGCACCTCGTCTCCATAGACCCTGCACTACCAGTCAGGAATTGGCCGTCCTCACCAGAAAGGAACAGGGTTGCTGGGTTTGGGGACACCGCTTCGCCTCTAACCAGCACAAAGTCGGATCAAGAGACCTCAAGGAGGAACATACAGAATGCTGGAGAAACCCAGCAGGCCAGTGGAGAGAGAAGCAAGAGTTAACATTTAGTCCTTCCTGGAAGAGCATACATCTGTGTGGGTCTGCGTGCAAGGAGAAAATATATAACGACCCACCTGCCAAACAAACATTTGCTAAGACCAGGCACCAAAGCTGAGGCTATATACCACACGATGAGCTTTCAAAACAAAGCTCAGCCTAACATGAGTCAGGTTAGGAGAGGATCAGAAAACAAGGCCCATGCCTCTTGCCTCAAGAGGTCATTCATACACATTCACCCTCCCTCCACTGGAGGGCAACCACGAGCACCCTCCCTCCAAACATCAGCTACAATTTTAACTCAAAAAAAAGCCAGGGCGGGAAACAGTGGTTTTAGAACATAGAACAGTACAGGGCCTTCAGCCCTCTATGTTGCGCTGGTTTCGATCCTACTCTAACATCTGACTAACTTACATACCCTTCATTGTACTAACTTCATTGTGCCTATCCAAGTCACTTAAATGTCCCTAATACATGTGACTCTACTATACTTTTCTCCCTGCATTCTCGATGGTTCTCTCCCCCACACACTCATCTGTAAAGAAAATAATTCTGAAACACTGACTGCAAAATGATCACCGCAACAGAAGTGCAGACCTGATCAGGCCTAAAAAAAAAAGTCTGAATGATTCAGAGTAGGACTTGCAACAATATTTGCCAATTCGCAAGTGACCTCACTTATAAAGTTTAGGACAAGATCTGAATACAGAAAGGCAAAAGTGAGGAATACAGATGCTGGAGATCACAGTCTAGATTAGAGTGTGCTGGAAAAGCACTGCAGGTCAGGCAGCATCCGAGGGGCTGGAAAATCCTAGTCTGATGGTTGTTAACATGGTTTTTGAACAAAATGAAGGAAAATAGCTTTCTCTTAAGAATATTTCGACTGACCTTAGGAGGCTGGAACCTGGGCAACATACAGGATCTGGCCTGTGGCCTATCACCCCCATATTCTGAAACAATCCACCACGTCTGTAACCAGCAACTCTGCATCAAACAAGAAAATAAAGAGTAAAATTCAACCATCAGAGACAACCTTCACAAGCCCTAACTGATGCTTTTTGAAAATGAAAACAAAATCAAAAACGTGGGCCCAGGAACTGGCACAAAAGTCTCGACTCCACGTGGACACTCGAGACCGTTCACACTTTTATTTTAAAAAAAAACACCCTTTATAACCTAGAGAAAACGTTTTATATATATTTTGTTTAAATTTCAGGGCAATTAAACTAAGTTTTTCATGTTTTTGAAAATTAAAATAACGAATGCTCTTAATTACGAATGCTCTTTCCACAAGCTTAACTGCAAAACCCAACGCTCCAAAAAAGCATTCCTTACAGACAAAAAAAAAGCCTTTTAAAATATTATTAATCCCTGAATTGGTGAAACGTCCTTCCCAATATCACCGTCCTCCAAACTAATTTGCAGATGTCCACATTTTCAAGACGCACTGAAACGAGCGTCAAAATGAGCCATAAAATTTAATAGCTGCCATTATTTTTTTTAAAAATACTGAAAAATACACGCGGCACCTGAAGTCTGTGAAGCTGCAAGGTGCTTGAGGCAACAAATCTGCAAAACTGAACATACTGGGGAAGGGGAGGCGGGGGGGTAAAACTCCTATAAATGCATTAAAACAATTTTACAAAGGATTTCATTCGTGAAATCTCTTTTTTTTTTCTCCCCAGCCCATCTCATTGCTTTTAAATTAGTTTTGCATTCCCCAACCCCCAACCACGCACCCTCTGCGAGCACCTACCTCTCCCTCTGCCAAGCAGCAACTGGACTCTTCCTTTCGGGGTGCGCACCTCCAAGGTCACCACACCACGTGGCGCCCACTGGGCTGAAGGACCCCGGCCAAGGAAGCAGTCGCCCGCTGCAGTCGCCTCCCCTCCCAACCGGTTTTTTTTGGAAAATAAATCAGTTCCGTGCCACCTTTTGTTTTTTTTTTCCCCCAAATCATTTATAAATTGCTCACTCCTTCGGTTGGTTTCGTTTCATTTGAATTTTTTTTTCTTTCCCTCTCCAGCAGGCATAGTTGAAGACGAGCGGTTGGGTTGGGCGTGGGGTCCTTAATTGTTCTCTGAATGAATGAATGAATCTTCAGTCAGACCCAATAAAGGAGATTATTATTATTTTTTATATTAGATTCCCTACAGTGTGGAAACAGGCCCTTCAGCCCAACAAGTCCACACCGACCCTCCAAACAGTGTCTTCACTGGGAAGACACAAGCAATCTCCCAGATGTAATAGTGGCTGAAGGACCTGGTCCTCACCCTGAACAACTTTTCTTTCCAATCTTCCCACTTTCTCCAAACAAAAGGAGTAGCCATGGGCACCCGCATGGGCCCGAGCTATGCCTGCCTCTTCGTAGGGTATGTTGAACAATCCATCTTCCGCAACTACACTGGCCCCACCCCCCATCTTTTTCTTCGCTACATTGATGACTGTATCGGCGCTACCTCGTGCTCCCCCGAGGAGGTTGGACAGTTCATCCACTACACTAACACCTTCCACCCCGCCCTCAAATTCACCTGGACAGTCTCGGGCTCCTCCCTCCCCTTCCTAGACCTTTCTGTTTCTATCTCAGGCGACCGAATCAACACGGACATCTACTACATTTCTCCTCCAAGAAGGATTTGACCCGACCACACTGAAGGAATGGCGGTGTATTTCCAAGTCAAGATGGCGAGGGGTTGGAAGGGGAACCTGCAGGTGGTGGGGTTCGCATGCATCTGCTGCCTTTGTCTTTCCAGGTGAAAGTGGTTATGGGTTTGGCAGGTACTGTCTGATGAGTCATGACTAATTTTTGCAGTGCATCTTGTGGATGATTCACACTGCTGTTATGGTGTGCTGGTGGTGAATATTTGTGGATATGGTGACAATCAAGCTGGCTGCTTTGCCCTGGATTGTGTCAAGCTTCTTGAGTGTTGTTGGAGTTATATTCATCCAAACAGTGGCATGTATTCCATCACACTTCTCACTTGTAGATGGTGGACAGGCTTAGGGAGTCAGGAGGTGAGTTACTATCTTGTTGCCCATCCCTAATTGCCCTCGGAAAGGTAGGAAACTGCCTTCCACAACCACCGTGATCCTTGAGGTATACCCAACAGTGCTGTTAGAGAGGGAGTTCCAGGATTTTGACCCAGCAAGTGAAAGAATGGCAATATAGTTTCAAGTTGGGATGGGGTGTGGTTTGCAGGGGGATCTTGCTATCAGTGCTGTTTGTCTGCACCTTCTAAGTGTGGTAGTGGTTGTGGGTTGAACCACTATTGAAGGACCTTTGGTCAGTGCATTTTGTAGATGCAGTGCTGCCATTTTTTTAGTTCAGGTTTGAATGTTTAAGATACTGGATGAGGTCGAAAAGTGTGGCACTGGAAAAGCACAGCAGGTCAGGCAGCAGCCGAGGAGCAGGAGAGTCGATGTTTCAGACATAAACACCTTCATCAGGAATGTGCTGGATGAGGTACCAATCAAGCAGGCTGTTTTGTGATGGATTGTGTTCAGCTTCTTGACTGTCGTTACAGCTGCAGAACAAGTAGACTGTTTTCCATCACTCCCACAATGAGTCACGGACGGGTTTTGAGAAGTCAGGAGGCAAGTTACTGCTGCAGAAATCTCAGTCTCAATCTGACCTTCTAATGTAGCCAAAGTAGTTGCATATTTGGACTTTGCAAGATCAACAATAAGGAGGTGATATTGTCATTTCAGTGTTGAGGCAAATGCTGGGTGGCCCATCCAGTTTATTTCCTTTTAGATTCTGTAGTAGTTTGAGACAACCGAGTGGCTAGCTGCTTTTGAAGGATGCTGATGCTAAGGTATCTTTTGTTAACCTCTTGGTTTACTTCCTAATCCCAACAGCACCTACCTGCTTGAGTTCTTCTACTTTGCCAATTTCCCTTATTCTCAACATTTGTAGTCTGTTAGTAGTCAATGAAACCTTGCATAAAAGTTAAACTATTATGCAGTTCATCCCCTCGAACATCTAAATCTAAATCAGTACTGACATTAGTCATACATAACAAGTCCTGCAGGATCCCACTGAAAATCAGAACCTAACCACACCCCGAGGCAATAGCCATCTGGCAATGAATAAATAGAGTCATAGAGATGTACAGCATGGAAACAGACACTTTGGTCCAACCTGTCCATGCTGACCAGATATCCCAACCCAATCTAGTCCCACCTGCCAGCACCCAGCCCATATCCCTCCAAACTCTTCCTATTCATATATCCATCCAAATG
>NC_057746.1:26325690-26329309 GCF_004010195.1 Chiloscyllium plagiosum | reverse complement strand
ACTCGATCTATCCTGTCTATACCTGACATATGCTTCCTTCTTTTTCTTAACCAAACCCTCAATTTCTTTAGTCATCCAGTATTCCCTATATCTACCAGCCTTCCCTTTCACCCTGACAGGAATATACTTTCTCTGGATTCTTGTTATCTCATTTCTGAAGGCTTCCCGTTTTCCAGCCGTCCCTATACCTGTGAACATCTGCCTCCAATCAGCTTTCGAAGGTTTTTGCCTAATACCGTCAAAATTGGCCTTTCTCCAATTTAGAAATCTCCAGTTAATTCTCAATGAACTGTAGCTCAGGACTCTGGGATACCTCTGGCCCAGAACCCCTCAGCCCACAGTCCCAGAAGAGGTACATCCTCCCAACCTGAACCCAATAAGCCGCAGGCCAATGTTACTGGGTCTTGGTGTACTCCCCCTCGTTACCTACAGTTTGCTCACATGAGGGATGGTGTGAATTGAAGGTTGCGAATGCCTAGACGTTAGAAACTAGTTTCTGCTGATGGGGAGAGTCCAGAACCAAACGGCCGTATACTTAAACCATGAGCCAGATCATTTTCAGCGGTGAAATACCCCACTCAGAGGGGGTGTGCAAATCAGGACCTCTTGGAGAATGTAAGCATTCATAAATTGAGATGAATCAATTTTTTCTTTGCTGGCAGAGGCCAGTATCCCATCACCAAGTCACCGTTTATTTCCTTGTGTACAGTACACTGGCTGAGGCCAACCAGCTCGAAGTCAGTCCCTGAAGTCAGGAGACTCTCTGAGTTCCCTGTTTATATATTTTTTTGAGGAAATTCCAAATGCACTTTATTTTTTCTTCCTTTTTTTGGTTATATAGTTTTTAAATTCCCTGTTTATGTTGGTCAGCCTAGGGTCTCTGATTGATTCAGGTTAAGAAACCCAACCAAGCATCCCATAGTCAATATGATCCACCTGGTTCCAATCGCTGCACTAGCCGAGGCTAAACCAAGGAGGATACAGATGTAGAATGTTAAAACAGGATCAGGCAACATCCAATGGAGTGGTAGAGTGGACTTGAGGATCTGAATGCCACCTCCCCCATCATCCTGTGCATAAAACAACATTGTGGCATATGGGCTAAAACAGTCGGTTTAATCATTGACAATGAACAACTAAAGCACACGTGAACATTTCTTGTAAACAATCCCACATACAAGTGGTGAAAAATTCAGCAAACCACGGCTTAGTCCTTCTTAAAATATAACGTTTGTCTGGCTGGTACATTTTATTCCTCCAGTCCCATAAAGCAACAACATTTTTGAGAAAGATATCAGTGATCAGTGCATCGTGGAGAATTGCTGCCTGACTGACAGTATGCACCTGGTTTAGCTCAGTTGACCAAAACTCGAAAGCCACGTAGGGGTGACACACACCCTGCAAAACTCACCTGGGAATCAGCAGGAATTAAAGGCGAACCTCCAGAAGGCAAATTCCATAAGAAAAACGGGAGAGGTTTTAAAATAGTTTTGTTTCCTTTTCTGTTTCCAAATCGATGTGTTTTAAATTAAATTTTGAATGTGTTGGACTGGGGAAAGTCTCACAGTCAAGAATCGGTTGAGTCAGAACCTGTTTGCCTTCCGATTGGCCATGTGAAAGCAGGCAATGAGATGTTGGCTGATATGTTGGGAAGAGGCGAGCAACAGCGGTCGGGCAATCAGAAGCTGCAGTGTTGTAATCTCCCACAGTGGAGTTGGCAGCACCAAGCTCCACCAGAACCGAAACACCACATGTTGCCACAGGTTGCTGGCAGGTTTCAGTCAGATGTTTCCCTGATGAAAGTCCAGTGCTGTCGCCTGTCCACAGGGTCACACAACACCATCTTCACAAAGTTGCCCTTCACAGACAGGCACAGGCCCACCGCAGGACTCAGGATCATTCCACCCTGGGTTGGGAACAAACAAGAGCTCTCAGTCAGTTGGATTTCAGGGTCCATTCCTGCATATCATCTCTGCACCCTCTGTGAAGGGAATGAGGAGTCATTTACAGCACAGAAGGAAGACATTTGGCCTACTGAGTCTATGCTTGCTCTCTCTGAGTCAATTCAAATATCCTCCCGTTCAGTTCTCATTGGCGCTTTCCTTTCAATGCACATCCAATTTGGAAATCGTTGATCATCCCTGCTCCCACCCCACTGACTTTTTAAACTTTATTTCTTTAGTTTTCAACTTTTATACGAAGAAGACTGCAGTGCTGAACTTCCAAAGTTATTTCTTTATTTTTCTACTTATGTAACTAAGATTTTGTACCTAGGTATTTTGGACCTACAAGTACACCATGTGTAGCAACACTGTACACATTTCACTGTATTCTTGCACTCTGTAGTTGAGTACATGAGACAATGAAACTGAAGTCTAAATCTAAATCTTGGGACATGAGCTCCAGGCCATTATCATTCATTGCATTTTAATACAGAGACCTTATATTCCATGCCGAATAGCTTAAATCCCTGTCTCATAAGTCATTCGACCATCAGTTAATAAGAACTATCTTTCCTGCTTACCATATCCAATGTGTCATCATCTTGTCCACCTTTGTCAGTTCTCCCCTCACTCTCTGAGCAGAAAAGCTCCAGCCCAACCCTAAGCTAAAATCTCCCATCCCTGCAACGATTTGGGCTAATCTGCTCAGCATCCATCCTAAAGTATGTAATGCCTTCACATCCTTCCTAAAGTGTAGTGTCATGTTCTGTCACCACTCTTTCTGCCCTGAATGAAACTTACTGGTAAGGAGGAAAAAGGAATTCTGTTCTCTCCAAACAGCTCTGGCACCACTCAGTCACATCTTGGCTGATCTGTGTCTTAACTCCATTACCTGCCTTAATTCAACAATCCTTTAATAGGCTTACCTGACAAAATTATATCTGCTTCCATTTTGAAAATGTCAAATAACTCCCATACCCAACATTTTGAGGGGCAGAGTCCAAGATTAGATTAGATTAGATTCCCTCCAGTGTGGAAACAGGCCCTTTGGCCCAGCAAGCCCACACCGACCCTCTGAAGAGTAACCCACCCAGACCCATTTTCCCTCTGACTAATGCACCTAACACTATGGGCAATTTAGCATGGCTAATTCACCATCCTGCACATCTTTGGACTGTGGGAGGAAATCTTCTAGGAGAAAGTGAGGACTGCAGATGCTGGAGATCAGAGCTGAAAATGTGCTGCTGGAAAAGCGCAGCAGGTCAGGCAGCATCCAAGGAGCAGTGGAATCGGGCATGAGCTCTTCTTCAGGAATGAGGAAAGTGTGCCAAGCAGGCTAAGATAAAAGGTAGGGAGGAGGGACTTGGGGGAGGGGCATTGGAAATGCGATAAGTGGGAAGGGGAGTGAGAAGTCTGAGGAGCTCCAGGTAAATTCTCAGACTCCTCCCTCAGGCATTTAATAAAAACCGACCGACTTCCACAGCTACCTAGACTACACCTCCTCCCAACCTGCCCCCTGTTGAAACGTCATCCCATATTCCCAATTCCTTCGCCTCCACCGCATCTGCTCCCAGGAGGACCAGTTCCGATACCGAACAAACCAGATGGCCCCCTTCTTCAAAGACGGCAATTTCCCCTCAGACATGGTCGACGATGCTCTTCACCGCATCTCCTCC
>NC_057746.1:26227964-26325150 GCF_004010195.1 Chiloscyllium plagiosum | reverse complement strand
CTTCTTGACCTGCAATCTTCTTCCCGACCTCTCCGCCCCCACCCCCCCTCCGGCCTATCACCCTCAACTTAACCTCCTTCCCCCTATCGCATTTCCAACGCCCTTCCCCCAAGTCCCTGCTTCCTACCTTTTATCTTAGCCTGCTTGGCACACTCTCCTCATTCCTGAAGAAGGGCTCATGCCCGAAACGTCAATTCTCCTGCTCCTTGGATGCTGCCTGACCTGCTGCACTTTTCCAGCAACACATTTTCAACTGTGGGAGGAAACCGGAGCACCCGGAGGAAACCCACGCGGACACGTGGAGAATGTGCAAACTCCACACAGACAGTTGGCCAAGGCTGGAATTGAACCTGGGACCCTGGCACTGTGAGGCAGCAGTGCTAACCACTGAGCCACCGTGCCACCCCGTGTTCATTCTCTGTTACGTAGTGAAGACAGGAGGAGGCTACAAAAAGTTTGAAAGGTTAAGTGAGCTGGCAAAAGGAACATAATGTAGATAAAATTATCCATTTTGGCAAGAGAAATGAAAGGAAGCATATTATCTCAATGGAAAGATAGTCCAGTGCTCTGAGATGCAGAGAGATCTGGGTGTACTACTGATTGAATTGCAAATAGTTAGTACACAGGTCCAGCAAGTAATTAGTAAAGCTAGTAGAATGCTATCATTATTTGTGAGCAGGCTTGAGTATACAAAACTAGGAATGTTATCCTTCAGTTACGCAGGGCACTTGTAAAAATGCATCTGCAATACAGTTCACAGTATTGGTCAACTCATAAGGAAAGCAGTTCCAAGAAGGTTTATCAGACTAATAACTGGAATTGGTAGATTATCTTATGAGGAAAAGTTGGAGAGGCTGTGCTTATATCAGAAAAATAAGAGGGAGACAATTACACATTTAAAAGGATGTATTAATAGGAAGGGTTGAAAGGGATGTGGGCCAAATACTGGCAAATGGGACTAGCTAAGCTTAGGATGTCTGGTTGGCATGGATGAGTTGGACTGAAGGGTCTGCTTATGTGCTGCACAAATCTATGACTTGATCGAAACATATAATATCCTAATGAGTCTTGACAGTGAAGATGTGGAGAGGATGATTCCTCTTGCAGGAGAATCAAAGACAAGGGTCACTGTTTAAAATGTGGTCACCCATTCAAAACAGAGATGAAGCCAAACAATTTCTCACAGAAAGCCATTAGTCTCATCCTGAAAAAGGCAGTGGAAGCAAAGACTTTGAATATTTTTAAGACAGTGGTGGATAGCTTCTTGGTAAGTGAGGGGGGTGAAAGGTTATCAGGGATAGGTGGGAATGTGGATTAGAGGTTACAAGCAGACCAGCCAAGACCTATACCCCCAGTCCCCAGAGACGGACAGTTTCTGACCCACTGCCCTGAGAAATCCCCAACCTCCAGTCCCTGGAACACAAAAGGACAGTGTCTGACCACACGATGGCCCAGTGCAAATGTCCCTAATGCTCTACACTCCCCAGCCCCTCACCTTGACTGCTGGAGGTGGGATGAGGGTAAAAGCTTTAATACTGTGTTTGATCAAGGAGTGGGTTTCTGGAATCTGTTTGCGGATCGAAAGACCACCCAAACTGTCACGGATGTCCTGTGTTATCTCTGCCGGCTGTTTCCCACTTCCCGGACAGTTCACACTCACCGGCTTGATTTGGAACTTCTGGGCCAACGGTACATGGCTGACCCGTCGGTCGGCAGCACACTTGACCAGCAGCACCATGGTAATCCCAGCATGCAGGCACAGGGGGCGAGCAGAGTCAGCGAGGATCTCACCGCGGAATGTGTACTCAAAATACTGTGGGGGCAGTCAGAGACCAGAGAGAGGAGGTGAGCAGGGTGAGAACCACTTTGCGATACCATTGTTGTGTTTTCCTGAGAGAGTACAAAACCTTTACAGCCAGGGTGAGTCCCGTTTGAAGAGAGTTTGCTGTTGTAAATTAAGGAACACGGCAGCCAATTTGCACACAGGAAGCTCCCACAGACAGCAATCAGCAGATAATCTATTTGTTCTTAAACTATCTGATTAAGGGATAAGCATTGTCCAAAGCCTTGGGAGCAGTCTCGGTCCTTCCCGCTTTTACATGGGAGTGGATGGAGCTTTGCTGCATGTCCTGTCCATACGGGGATTTCCGACAGTCCTCCCTCAGTAAAGTCAGACTCACACCTTGCAAGCATTGTCTGAGCTGAGGTGTCAACGCTTGTTATAAAATCTTTAATTATCTTGAGAATGCGACTTAAAAGAAGTTCTGGGATTTATATATTAAAGAACCGAAACCAGCAAAACCATTCTAAAAGATAGTGGGCAGCACGGTGGCATAGTGGTTAGCACTGCTGCCTCACAGCGCCAGAGACCCGGGTTCAATTCCCAGCTCAGGCAGCTGACTGTGTGGAGTTTGCACATTCTCCCCGTGTCTGCGTGGGTTTCCTCCCACAGTGCTAGTGTTAGGTGAAGGAATAAATGTAGGGGAATGGGTCTGGGTGGGTTGCGCTTTGGCGGGTGGGTGTGGAATTGTTGGGCCGAAGGGCCTGTTTCCACACTGTAAGTAATCTAATCTAAAAAAAAAGATGAAAGACTTAACAAATCTAGGTTTGTTCAATGTATCGTTGTAATCTTTTGCTATAATTTCTGTCTCTTATGGTCCAGCTCCACAACCACCTGATGAAGGATCAGCGCTTTGAAAGCTAGTGCTTCCAAATAAACCTGCTGGACTATAATCTGGTGGTGTGTGATTTTTAACTTTGTCCACCCCAGTCCAACACGGACACCTCCAAATCATTACTCCCTCAATAAAGTCAACCTTGATTGTGTGCTTGAGCTTCTCAGAAGGGGCCCTCACACCCCCAGATTCAGTTTTGAACTGAAACACAACAGCGTTTGATGTTGAACTTTAACGCGCTGCAGTATAACAGGCATGAATGGCAACGGTGGAACTCAAATCCACACCTCCTTAGAGACTGGAACCTTAATCCAGCAACACAGACCGCTCATCCACGCCACCAGACGCAGCCTTCTGATTCAAGAGCTGAGCAACTGCTGGTTATTGGTCACTATAAACAAATGGGAAGTGTTGGCCTCTCAGCACCGTCTGGTGATTGGTCACTACAGACAAGTGGGAAGTATTGGCCTCTCAGCACTGTCTGGTGATTGGTCACTACAGACAAGTGGGACGTGTTGGCCACTCAGCAGCATTTGGTGATTGGTCACTACAGACTACATCAAGAACCTCCCAGTCCGGCCGGTTCCGAGGAAGGGATGGTTGGGGAGTGCTGATGGTGGCCAGAGTGTAACTGGGCAAGTGTCCAGACTTCCCCTGCTGGGAGCCTCCCACTGGCTTTGTTTACCTGATGCTCTTGGAGGCTGTAGCAGGGATTCATGAATACGGATCTTCTCGCTGGTCCAATGGTCAAGCAGAGTTGGTTCCCTCGGTTCATCAGCTGCAAAAGAATACACATGACAGTGTTACAGATATCTGCAGGAAAGAGGTCCTGGTATGAAATCACACTGCAGACTTACAGTTGACCTGTCCTTATGCTGAAATATTGCACTACTCCTATAAGCTCCAGACTTAACATGCTCAAACTAACATGCAGTTAATCTCAAACTACCCAGGGTCTGAATCTCGAAGCCCTTGCAAGACTCCCAGACACTTAGCACAGCATATTATTTTCCTCAAGGTATGAAACTTATCCTTTCATTCCCTTTATTGTTCACAAGAAAGAATGTGCCACACTTTGTACAACAGCAAGTTTGTGTTTGTGTCTCTGGAGTGGGACTTGTACAAATACCTGACCAAGAGGGTTACTCAGAGGGCCATGCTTGACACTCAAGAGGGCAGAAAATCAGCCTGGGAACAACCCCACCTTCTCTGTCCACCTTCTCGAGTAGGGATGCATGCAGTGATCTCCGCCAAAAACAATCCAACCTTTTGTAAGGTCTCCATTTTGAATCCTAATTCTGGTCGTCCTGTGGTATTTGCCTCTGCTGGAACTCATGTTCTGCCTGCTCTGCCCATATGTGGCACACAGTAAGGAGCTGTTTGAGATAGTTTCTTGTCTATTCCTTTGTCTATTCTGTGCCTAGGGCCTGACTAATTATCAGTGATACAGGACAGATCCTTGATGAACCTAAACAGAAGGGGCACTCATCTTTGCTAACAAGATGTCACAAAATACAATGAGTGCAACTTGCATTGCTAGTCGGGCTTAATTACTAAGGACTCTCAGGAGTTGTAGGGAGTACGTTTGTTCCCTAAGGTACTCAGGTAGAATTCCTGTCTTTACCCAAAGATTGTGTGTTTGCTACATCACCAGATTGGGTGGAGCTAATGCCATTTTAACACTGACCCTTTCAGAATCATTGGATTCTGGATTAGTGGTGCTGGAAGAGCATAGCAGTTCAGGCAGCATCCGAGGAGCAGTAAAATCAACGTTTTGGGCAAAAGCCCTTCATCAGGAATAAAGGCAGCGAGCCTGGAGTGTGGAGAGATAAGTGAGAGGAGGGTGGGGAGGTCTCAGAGGGAATTGGAGGGGGGGGGGGAGAGTGAAGTGGATAGGTGGAAAAGAAGATAGGCAGGTAGGACAAGTCAGGAATCATTACCTTGTACAACACATTCCTGTCTGCTTTCAATACAAACCTGTCACTACAGCCTTCTCTGTTGCCTCCGAGACTTGAATACTCCAAAGCATTCCCTCACGGCCAACCACGTTCCGTCCCTTCTAGAGACACTTAACTCCTCTCAAATTCTGCTGCCCCCTGTATCCCAACTCACCAAGATCCATGCTCCTCCCTCAACCACTGCGCCCACTGGTCCTACCCAGGCTTCTGTTCAGACAACTCTGAATTTCCTACCCTTGTTTTCAATTCCCTCTGAGACCTCAGCCCCCTCCATGATTCTGTAAATTCCTCCGGTCGCAAATCCCCTCCGAAATTCCCGTGGTGTCCTAAGTCTGGCCCCCTCTCTGACCCTGATTACGGTTGCTCCACTATTCCCGGGCATCTCTACAGCTGCCTGAGACCGAGACTCTGAAACTTGAACTCTAAACTTTGTCACCTTCCTGTCGTTCCCTGAAATCTCTCTGAATGGTGAAGCAGGACTGATGGGCTGAATGCTGACTTCTGCTCCTACTAGTTCTGGTTTTACGAAGCCTGTAGTTTTGACATGGTATTGGGGTCACCCGTTTGAATATCCACCTTTGTGGCTCAGTGTCACTTCTTATGCTGTTGGGACATTTTGCGACATTAAAGGGGCAACATGAATGCAAGTTGTTGTTTTGAACTGACACAGTGAGCTTCCACAAACCATGCTGCAGGGGTTTCCAACATTCAGGAGTTAACGATCCTGTGACAGTCAACTCACTAATAGGTTCGTTGTCTTGTAGATGGCTGGTATGAATAGCTCAGGGTAGATGTTGTTGAGGTACCAAGTGAAATCCTTGCAACGCAGCCTCTCTCTGATCCGTTTCCTCTCAGATATGTCACCAAACAAACCCTGAGAGAGAGAGAGAGAGAGATCACAGATTACTGTCCTTTACTCCACTGTTACCTTCAGCGACTCCTCCCTCATGCCCAAGGTGTGGATATCCTTCCCGAAATGGCATTCCGTGATCTCCACAGGAGACCGTACTTGGTCCCACTAAGTCTTCACCTTAGGTTCCTTGGCTCTCTGCTGCTGGTTGTCCATCCTCGAGCTTCACCCAATGGAGAACAACCCCAAGTCTTAACTGTCAGTCAAGCCCGGTTTACTATAATTTGCAATGGTTTAACCAAAAGTATTCATAAACAAAGAAACGCAACTGTTTTATTAATGACCTCTTGTTTCTCCTGGAATCGCCACTGCAATGTCCTGCACGTTCAACATGCAAGATAGCTTGGCTGCAGCCCGTAGGAAGGAGGCCATTCAGCCCTTTTCTGTACTATTCACTGGAACTGTATGTTAACTTGCCTGAGTTCCATCCTTGCCCTAACCTTGGCTGATCCCAACTCTGTCCTGTTCAGCCCATCTGCTTCCCACATTTTCTCCCCAGTGATCTTCACCCTGTCTATATATCACACTGTTCCTTTGCCTTTATATACCTATCAAGATTCCCCAGGAATTCATCAATATTACTTGCTTCAGCTACTCCCTATGGTAGCCCTACTTTCAGGTGTTGTGAAGATGCGTCAATGGAAAGACTAACTTAGAATATCACTGATTGAAAACCTTTGGCTTTGGAAGGTGTTATATCCAGGACTCTTTAAAATTAACAACTTCCAAAAGCAAAGATACCACAGAAATAATGTATTTGTAAAGAACACAAGCAGCTGGATGGAGAAACCAACTCTGCAGAATTTTGTGGGTGAAAAAAGCTATTGGATTTGAACACAGATAATCAAACACATTTTGCCTCAGGAGCTTTGGGAAGTTTTGCTTTCTCCTCTGCTATGAAACCATTCTCACCAAAGTCTGCGAGATGATAGCCGACTGGAAGAGCTCATCGCCACACGTAGAAGATTCCTAAAAAAGGTTATTCAAATTCTGCACCACTGTCTCCAGACAGGTATTGAGCAAAATGACGTTGGCTACAGACATTTGGACAATCTGTGAATAATTCTCTATTTGGAATTGAACTTTACTTGGCCAAGGTACTTTTTAAGTTAATGCTCAGTAGTCTATGTTTAGATTTTGCAGACATGATAGTTTGTGTGTGTGTGTGTGTTTATTTGCTGTTTATATTTGCACAGTTTGTACCTTTTATTGATAATCCTCACATCTTTGTTTGAATAAATATTGTTTGCAATAAACTAGTCCTTTACTTGTTAGTAAAGGCACCCAGCTGATTTGTATCTGATGCTGAGCTCTATACAGGGTAAAACACAACTGGCAATATCACCTTCCTTTTAAATTCAAACTTTGTTGCGACCATTGGGGGAGTGGGGTAGGCTAAGGAATCAGTTCATCCCTATTACTCAATCTTAAGATTAGATTCCCTACAGTGTGGAAACAGGCCCTTCAGCCCAACAAGTCCACACTGACCCACCAAAGAGTAACCCACCCAGACCCATTTCTGTCTGCCTAATGCACCTAACACTGTGGACAACATAACATAGCCAATCCACCCTAACCTGCACATCTTTGTACTGTGCAAGGGTGGGGTGGGGGGGAGCAGAGCACCCGGAGAAAATCTGCACAGACACGGGGAGAATGTGCAAACTCCACACAGACAATCGCCCAAGGCTGGGATCGAACCTGGGTCCCTGGCACTGTTAGAAAACAGTGCTAGCCACTGTGCCACCCCGAGTAAAAGTATTCTTTTCCTCCCCATCCATTATTAACTGCTCTCAAAATTCCTCTAAAGATGACCCTGAGTCCTCTCTTTACGTTTTCCCCCAGCCACGCCACAGTTCCCCATGTGATCCTGACTTCTTCAGTGAAAGTCACCTTCTGCGCAATGTCTGCTGCTTCCTGGATCTGATGATAAAAGATGTTCTTGTACTCATCCATCCATACCTCAGCCACTCGCACCAGGTTGCGATATACGACCTGCACTCCATCTGGGAAGGTGTACGGAGTGTCGCTGCGAAACACGTGCCCCACGACAGAGCAGGGTACAATCTCAAGTTTCCCACCACACTGCCAGACCTGTGAGTGAGCAGACATTTAGTCATGGTCAAGGTGAAAGGAGGTGGGAGGGTATTTGGTGAAAGTGGCCATCAGCATATTTGGGTCCGTTTTCGAAATGATCTTTGGGTGTTAGGTCTTTTCAGCTTTCAGACAGGGAGATAAAGGATACACAATACAAGGATACACGATGCAAGAATGCACAAATACCAGTGGCTAGTGAAGCATTTGACGCACTGCTTTTAATTTTGCAAAACTTACTAGATTCAGGGAAGGGTCGATTTGCTAGAAATAGCGAATGCAACCCTTTTACTCAAAAGAAAAGGATGGAGACAGAACGTGGAAAACGATAGGCGACTTAGCTTAACCCCTATCATATAGAAGATATTGGAAGCCATTGTTAAAGATGTTAAAACAGGGCACTTAAAACATTATTATGAAGATGTGGGTGTACATTAAAACATTATTATAAAGAGAGGTAGCAGAACTACGTGGCAGTATCAAGTGTTCTGAATAAGGTAACAATGTAACACTTGGTCGAAAGCTAGATTAGCTGGAATGCATGGAAACGACAAAACAGATTTGAATTGGGCCAATGAATTTAAATTATACCCCCAAAAATACCAAATTTCAATCACGTTTGACTTTAGTATATTGGCAATCTTAAAAGCCAATGCTTTGGAGGTCTCGGACTGTGGAAAATTGAACAGTTGGGAAGAGAACTGCCAAACCAATGACATCTGCAGACTGCCCAGAGAATAGTTCTCATAAAGGTTCCTTTATTGATGCGTGACCTGTGAAACATCTTCCCTAAGAAGAAAAGACGACACAGGAAGATCTAAGTAGAAGATTCGACAGCTGGCTGGTTTTGAAAACTTGAATTTTTGGTAAATTTTAATCGGGGGTCTTATTGGATGAGTACTGTAGAAAAGAAGGTAAAAGATAGATTAGAGGAAGGAGTTGTAAATTGTTGTTAATTAGTTATTCTCTGTTATGCTTTAAGAAATAAAGTTGTTAATTTTTACTTTAAATAGTTCTTGGCCTCTCAAATTTTCAGATTATTGCACAGGATAAATCTTTTCTGTATTGCTGGTGTAAATTAAGCAGGAGGGTTTAGCCATGTCATTACAATGTTCAATGTAATCTGACAGAGTCATCATGGTTTTGTGAAAAAGAATGGAGTTTTGTTAAGGAAATAACATGTAACATGGATAAAGGGGAATCGGTGGTTAGATTGTACTTAAGATTTCAAAAAAAACGTTTAACGTGGTGTCACATTAAAGGTTATTGTTGAAAATGAAGACTCATCGTCTCAGGGATAATATATTCACATGACAGAAGATTGACTGACGGACAGGAAACAGAAAGTGGATAATTTTCTGTCAGCAAGATGAAATAAATGATGTGCCACAGAGATCACTAATGGGGCTTCAACACTTTAAGAATTATATAAATAACTTGAACAAAGAGATCGAAGTTATGGTTTTTATTTTGCCAATATCAGATAGAGGACATAAGGTGGCTAAAAAGAGATATAGATTGATGAAGTGAGTGAGTGGGCAAAGACCTGAAAAGTTAAGCATAATGTAAGAAAATGTGAAATTGTTCATTTTGGCAAGAAGAGTTATATCATTTAAATGGTGAGGGATTGCAGAGTATTGAGGTAGTGAGGTGTCTGAGTGTCCTGATGTGTGAATCACAAATGTTGAGTATGTAAGTACTGCAGGTAATGAGGGAAGCAAATAGAATATTATCATTTATTGTTTAGGGTGTTGAATTCAGACGTAGGGAATATTCAGAAGTATGCTTCGGTACTGATTTCCTCTGACTGCACCTTTCAAACCCACAGCCTCTACCATCTAGAAGGACAGAGGCATGGGAACACCATCCAAGTTTCACTCCAACCGCACACCATCCTGACTTGTCACTGGGTCAAAAACATGGAATATTACTTTGGATGCTCCTTCGCTATAAGACCTCAGTATTAGCAATGGAGTGAATTTGAAAAGAAGTTACACAAGGCACTGGTGAGACCACATCTGGAATACTGTGTACAGTATTGTTCTTCTCAATTAAGGTGTGGGAGGATGCAAATGCATTGGGAGCAGTTATGGTTGTCTCGTGAGGAAAGGTTGGAAACGCTAGACTCATCTGCTGTAGTTTAAGAGAGTAAGACTGGTGGACATGGAGATGATGTTCCCTCATGTGGGGGTACCTAGAACTAGGCGCTTTGAAACATCATCTCAAAATAAGAGGCGCCCATTTAAGACGGGGATGAGGACATTTCTTTTGTACCCCGTGGACCTCCTCATCAAAAGGCAATGGAAGCAGCATCTTTCAGCATTTTTAATAAAGGTAGACAGGTTCTCGATAAGCAACAGGGGTGTTGAAAGGTTATAGAGTCATAGAGATGTACAGCACGGAAACAGACCCTTCGGTCCAACTCATCCATGCCGACCACATATCCCAAACTAATCTAGTTCCACCTGCCAGGCACCTGGCCCATATCTCTCCAAACCCTTCCTATTCATCTACCCATCCAGATCCCTTTTAAATGTTGCAATTGTACCAGCCTCCACCACTTCCTCTGGCAGTTCATTCCATACATGTACCATCTCTGAGTGAAAAAGTTGCCCCTTAGGTCTCTTTTATATCTTTCCCCTCTCACCCTAAACCTATGCACTCTAATTCTGGACTCCCCCATCGCAGGGAAGAGACCTTGTCTATTTATCCTATCCATGCCCCTCATGATTTTATAAACCTCTATAAGGTCACCCCTCAGCCTCCGATGCTCCAGGGAAAACAGCCCCAGCCTATTCAACCTCTCCCTATAGTTCAAACATTTTAAAAAGATTGATTATGACTATATGACAAACTGGTCTCAATGTCTTCACCTTGAATTCTGCCTCATCACGTACCATCAACTACTGAGGTCTGTTCCATGCACTCCATCCTGATGGCATCAAAATATGGGAAAAAAAATCAATAGCAATTACAGGCTAGAGACACTGGGCTGTGATATGTCATCAACATGGTTCCATATGAGTTACAATTTCATCAACTCCAACAGATGACCTGGTGCACAAGGTCTGATATTCTGGTTGCTTCTTAACTCAAGTATTACAACTTTTCAAACAAGCCAGATTTTGCTTTATTATCCCATTAAACGGCTGTCCAGATCCATATTCTGTAGCAGCCTAATCCTTTATTAGAAAGGATTACAGCACGTCTGTACAAACAGGAGCAACTGTCACCTTTCCAACAACACATCATCATATCCAAATCACTTGCCTCCTGTCTTTGCACCCAAAGACAACAACTGTACCCAGAGACTGGTAACAAGTACAAAGCTGCCCAGGAGCTGTGCTGTCTCTGTTTCTGTGCTGCCCAGGATCCTGTTTGCCTTTCCAACTGCTTTCTCAACCTGCCCTGCCACTTCCAATGATCTACGCACATAATGCTGTCAACTCCCTTGCTCCATTTAGAATCACACCCTGTATTCTGTATTGCTTGTCCTGATCATCCTTTCAAAAGGAATTACTTCACACTTTACTACATAAACTTAATCTGTCACATGTTCGCCAGTTCCACCCGCCTGCCTTTATCTTAGCGTCATAGTCATACTGATCCAACCAGTCCGTGCCAAACATAATTCCAAACTAAACTAGCCTAAACTGCCTGCTCCTGGCCCATATCCCTCCAAACCTTTCCTATTCATATATTTATCTCAGGGACTTTTAAACATTGTAACAGTGCCCGCATCCACCACTTCTCCAGGAAGTTCGTTCCACAGGTGAACCACCCTCTGTGTAAAAGATTTACCCCTCATGTCTTTTTTTAAATCTCTCTCTTTTCACCTTAAAAATGTGACCCGTTGTCTTGAAATCCTACACTTGCAGCACCTGCTGCACTCCAGTGAAAAAGTCCTGGCCTTTATCTCTAACTCAAACCTTCCATACCTGGCAACATCCTGATAAATCTCTTCAGAACCCTTTCCAGCTTAACAATATCCTTTCTATAACATGGCAACCAGAACTGGACACAGTATTCCAGAAGATGCCTCACCAATGTCCTGTATAACTTCAACACGACTTTCCAATTCCCATACTCAAAGGACAGAGAAATGAAGGCAAACGTGCTAAATACCTTTTGAGCCACCTTGTCTATATGTGACGCAAACTTCAAAGAATCATGTACTTGAATGTCCAGGTCCCTCTGTTCTACAACACTATCCAAGCCCTGACTATTTATTATATAAATCCTGCCCTGTTGTTGTACCAAAAATCTTGAAGTCTGATGAATATCTTCCTCTCAGTTCTCAATATTTTGAAGCTTTGAGCCATCTGCAAATTTTGAGAATGTGTCTGTACACCCAAGACTTTGCTTATTATAATAATATAACAGGAAGAGAAGAGAAGAGGAGAGGAGAGAGCCAGAAATATTTAGAGACATCATTGCATAGCTCACAGGCAGTCAATGGTGAGGGTGAAGGAATTGAGGGATGCACAAGAGACCAGAGTTGGAAGAAGTGTAGCTCTGGAGAAGGTTACAGAGATAGGGAAGGTGAGGGCATGGAAGGATTTGAAAACAAGACAGTAATTTTTAAAGGTTTGGGACCAGGCACCAATATACGTCAGCAAGTACAAGGTCACTTTAAGTATCTAATGCTAATCAGCGTCATGAGATTCCACCATGTTCACTTTCCACATGTTTGAGCAATGTTGTGAGACGATACAGTGTTGTTAATTTTGTCTTATTTACAGAGGCTTGCGTTACCCGGAAAGACAGCTCCAAGTTTTCTCCACCCCATATCTCCAATTGGGGATCATAGGTCCCAATGTGTTCAAAGTAGGCTTTAGAAACAGCAAAAAGTCCGCCAGAGATTACTGGTGTCCTGCAAAATAAAAAGCAATAAAAGTTTGCGCACCTGATTGATGAACCTCAATTTGTGTCAAACTATTTGGTTCTAAAAGGCAATCAGTTTAACGAAGCCATTCAAAACCAACAAAAAAAACCAAAGAACTGCACATGCTGGAAATCAGAAATAAAAGAGGGTTCTGAAAATGGGCCACTGGACCCGAAACATTAATTCTGCTTTCTCTCCACAGATGCTGCCAGGCCTGCTGTGCTTCTCCAGCAATTTCTGATTTTGTTTCTATTCAGAGTCATAGAGATGTACAGCACAGAAACAGACCCTTAGGTCCAACTCTTCCATGCCCAACATATATCCTAAATTAATCTAGTCCCACCTGCCAGTACTTGGCCCATATCCATCTCAACCCTTCCTATTCATATACCCACCCAGAGGCCTTTTAAATGCTGCAATTGTACCAGCTTCCACCACTTCCTCTGGCAGCTCATCCCACACACACACCACCCTATGCGTGAAAACATTGCCCCTTAGGTCTCTTTTATATCTTTTCCCTCTCATCCTAAACCTATGCCCTCTAATTCTGGACTCCCACAAACCGGGGAAAAGATCTTGTCTATTTACCCTATCCATAACCCTCGTCAGTTTGTAAACCTCTGCAAGGTCACCCCTCAGCCTCTGACGTTCCAGGGAAATGGCCCCAAGCCTATTCAGTCTCCCCCTGCAGCTCAAACCCTTCAACCCTGGCAACATCCTTGTCAATCTTTTCTGAACCCTTTCAGGTTCCACAGCATCCTGACGAGAGGAGGGAGACCTTGCTGGATGAAGAACAAATCCTAGACATCAGGGAGAACTCTCCTGACTCTTCTTCGAAACAGCAATTTTCTTTTATGAGCACAATGGGAAAGGGGCACCCCTGACTGTGCAGCACTCCCTCTGTCACGTAATAAAGGGGTCAGCTCAAATTAGGGGGTTGAATGCCTGAGGTGGGAGCTAGAACTTTCTGAATCCAAAGCCGCAGCATGCCACAGACAGAGAAGCTCCCGTGGAGTTGCTCTGACGCATCGGCCGAGGGTATGGGCTCGAGGCCGGGACCTCTGTCTGCGAATGAATGAAAAAAATATATAAACCGGACTAGGGGTGAAAGAGGAGAGAGGGTTGGGACCCCACGCTCCCCCCACGCCGGTCGCCGCTGACCTGAAAGGGAAGCTCTCATCCTTCCTGGCATCGTTCTCGTACTCGGGCAGCTCCTCCCAGTTGAAGGACAGTGACCAGTCGAAGGTGCCACGGGAGTGGTTGCGCTCGTCCGGAGACGGTTTCTCCACCTCAAACGTGTGCAGGTTGATGGAAGTGATCTGTGGGCTGACCACCACCTGCTCCAGCTTCACAATTCGGGCCAGCAAGGGCTCCAGCCAGCCGTCGAAACATTCGCCTACGGGGAGGAGGGAAAGGCACACTCAGCGGCTCTAACAGGGGGCAACAAGGGACGGTGGGGGGGGGGGGGGGGGGGGGTGGAAGAAGTTCCCCCTCCCAGTACCATACCATCCTGGTACCTCACACTGCCCCCAAACCTGAAACACTCACCATCTCGACATGTTGGGGACACAAATCTCGAGGCCCTGTGTAGCTCCTTGCCCAAGCCCCCGACTGAAGTGTGATGTCCCCTGCCCAGTACTGAAGGGGACCTCAGACCACTGGAAATGTTTACTGAATCCCGATTTGGGTGACACAGTGGCTCAGTGGTTAGCACTGCTGCCTCGCATCGCCAGGGACCGAGGTTCAATTCTGCCCTCAGGCGACTGTCAGTGTCTCTGCACGTTCTCCCCGTGTCTACTTGGGTTTCCTCCCACGGTCCAGAGATGTGCAGATTAGGTGGATTGCCTATGCTAAGTTGCCCAGAGCATGCAGGCTGGGTGGATTAACCATGGGAAGTGCAGAGTTACAGCGATAGGGTAGAAGGGTGGGTCTGGGTGGGATGCTCTTCAGAGGGTCAATGTGCACTCGACAGAGCCAAATGGTCTGTTTCCATATTGTGGTGACTCTTTGATTTACCCCCTTGTATCCTGGTACCTCGCCTTGATTCCTCACCCTCCCACAATACCTCAGCCATAACTCCATACCCTCACAGTACCATGGCCTGTCCCCGATTCCTTACCCACATTTCATTGACTTCCTGACATCTTGCCCTCTGAGCACCTCTCCCATGATTCCTCAATCTCCCAATACCTCACCCTTCTAGTATGTCTACAGTACACCCTGTTCATATTACACCCCTTCCCCTTCCATTTTCTAGTGCAGGGGCATTTAACATTTTCACAGGAGGGGCCACATTTCATTCCTATACCTCAGGCACTTCCAGGCACGG
The DNA here is from genome assembly GCF_004010195.1 of Chiloscyllium plagiosum. Lineage (NCBI taxonomy): Eukaryota > Metazoa > Chordata > Chondrichthyes > Orectolobiformes > Hemiscylliidae > Chiloscyllium > Chiloscyllium plagiosum. The sequence goes on along the minus strand of NC_057746.1, from coordinate 26,310,299 downwards.
GGCAGCTTTCTGAAAAATTAGCATCTTGCTATCAGTCAAAAACAGACAATGTGCAGACCAATTAATGAGTTTACTTTCTCTTCACTCCATTGAGCACCAGTCTCGTGAGATATTTGCTGTGTGCTTGCTTGCACGAGTCTACCCATACATGATGTTGGGTTTTGTGGATCGATTAAACGAGAGATGCAACAAGCCTCCTGTACACCAGCAAGAATCAAACGTGCAGACTGTGCGTGGGTTCGATAAATTTTGAACGGAATTTGCAACAATTTGTTTGTCCCACTCTCAGTGAGCATCAGCCATCAATGAAGACAACCCTAAGATACTGGCAACGTGCCTTTTCTACAGGACCGAAGGGTCTGTTTCCATGCTGTACATCTCTGTGATTCTATGAGATAGTAACCAGAGAGCCCGGCGAGTTTGTTTAATTTCAAGATTGGTTGAAAAACGGCCTCTCTTTTACAGCGTTCCATAATTGGGAATGCTGCCTGCAGTAAGCTGTTTGATTCTAAATAACAAGACAGCAGTCCAGTGCATTCAACTGAGAAATGGCCTGTGAATCATGGAATCTCTATAGTGTGGAGGCAGGCCATTCGGTCCACCGAGTCCAAACTGACCCACCAAAGAGCCAGGCTTACCCACCCAGACCTACCCATCCCTGTAACCTTGCATTTCCGATGGGTAACAGAGCTAGCCTGCACATCCTCGGACACCATGGCCAATCTCCCACAGTCAATCCTGCGTATCTATGGACAGTGGGAGGATGCCGGTGCACCCGGAGAAAAGCCACGCAGACAGTGGCCCAAGGGTGGAATAAAACCGGGGTCCCTGGAGGTGTGAGGCAGCAGTGCTAACCACTGTGCTGCCCAATTGTAACTTTAACACTTCCCAGCCTCTGTGTGCTTCAATGACAATCGTTAATCCAACAACAGGGGGGAGAAAATCATAAATTAATTACATAGAAAATGCACCTAGGGAAGGGGCATACTCCCCCATTGAGGTAAAATCCTCTAACATATAAAATGAGTCGAGAACGAATAATGGGTGGGCATTTAGCACATTTTTTGTTCACCCATGTGACCAAATTCAATAGGAAGAGGCTTGTCGGGCTGGTGATTGACAGGGCAACAGTTAAACAGTGACTCATAGCTGGCCATTGCAATAATGGCCAATATTCCTTTTAAGCTTCATGGCCACACAGCCGCTGGGACAGTCTGTGAATGCCACTCGGCACGTAAATACATTGACTTCCTTTTCTGGAAGCTGTTGCTAAAGCACAGATCTCGGCAGCTGGAAAAATTAGTCGGGACCTTATAGAGGTTTATAAAATCAGGAGGGACATGGATAGGATAAATAGACAAGGTCTTTTCCCTGGGGTGCAGGAGTCCAGAACTAGAGGGCATAGGTTTAGGGTGAGAGGGGAAAGATATAAAAGAGACCCAAGATGCAACTTTTTCACGCAGAGGATGGCATGTGTATGGGATGAGCTGCCAGAGGAAGTGATGCAGACTAGTACAATTACAACATTGAAAAGGTATCTGGATGGATATATGAATAGGAAGGGTTTAAAGGGATATAGGTCAGGTGCTAGCAAATGGGGCTAGAATAATTTAGGATATCTGATCAGCATGGACGGGTTGGACCGAAGGGTATGTTTCTGTGCTGTGCAACTCTATGACTCTCTGAGAGGGTGAGGGATCAGGGAAAAGGCCAAAAACCGTGGATAAGGTTACAGGGGTGTCAGGTGAACAGAAAAGGAAAGCACAAGCGTTCGTACTTACAGTGCGAGTCGAGGAAGGCCAGGACCTCTCCTGTCGCTACGGAGCTCCCCAGCAACCTGGCAGATACTAATCCTTTTCTCTTCGGCTGTCTGACCACCTTAACCCTCGGGAGATCCTTGACGTAACTGTCTAGCTGTTCCTTCAGGTAGACTGCAAGCGAGAACGTGGTGCCAATATACTTGATAACTCTGACTAAACGCACCCCTGGGGATTTGTGCCCAACCCCAACATACCGTCTCCCCAAACCCAGACACACTTTGGCTGTTGGTCACCTTGGGTTGCCCATCCTCCCCACTGAACCAACACTCCCACACCAACCCGAAAATGGCTGCACGGTTTGTTAACCAACCGGGAGACACTCAACTGAACAGCCATTTTGCCCCCTCTCGGTTGGTGAGCGATACAGACAAAGAATCCGCATTTGTGTCGCGCTTTTCATTACGTCAGTACATCCCGAAGCAATTCACACAGACAATGAATAGCTTTTGAACTGGAGTCACTGTTGCAGGCTAAGTAAGACTGCAGCCAATTCACACAGCGTGAACAGCAATAGGATATGTGACCAGATCCTCCATTTTACAGAAGGATAATGGTTGGACAGAACACCGCAGAGAAACCTTCAGCACACGACAGTGGCCGTGGAATCTCTGACACCCACCGTGAGATAGCAGACACGGCCTTGGGATAACATATCATCGGAAAGATGGCTCCTCTGATGAGGCAGCACACCCTCAGGCCTGCACTGAGCACAGAATTTGCTTTGTTCCACTCAAGTCATTGAACTCAAGAGCTTCTGAATCAGAGTGCACCCACTCAGCCACCACATCCTTTTCCAGCAAAAATCAGGGTTAGCTTTTAGAGTCTGGGGTCCTTGGGTGGTTTTTTCATCATCCCTCTAAACTAAACAGAAACAGACCCTTCCGTCCAACCTGTCCATGCCGACCAGATATCCTAATCTAATCTAGTCCCATTTGCCAGCACTTGGCCCATACCCCTCTAAGCCCTTCCTATTCATATACCCATCCAGCTGCCTTTTAGATGATGTTATGTACTAACTTGCAGTCAACGCCCTGTCAGAATCTGGTGCAACACCCAGCTGAAAGGATTCAACGAATCAGCAGAAATTCAGCATATATTCAGCAGAAATTCAGGCGGCAAGAGCCAGTCAGAGGTGAGGAATACGGAGCAAGTAACTCACCTCGTACTCCCCAAAGCCTGTCATGGCACAAGTCAGGAATGTGCTGGAATACTCCCATGGGTTGGGTGCAGCTCCAACAACACTCAAGAAACTTAGCACCATCCATGACAAAGCAACCCCCTTGATTAGCACTACCTCCACAAACATTCACTCCCTCCACCACCGATGCTCAGGAGTACTATCTCCAAGTTACACTACAGAAGACCCTCAGACAGCATTTTCCAATTCCACGACCACTTCCATCTAGATGGACAAGGGCAGCAGATACAAGGGAACACCACCCCACATGCAAGTTCCCCTCCAAGCCACTCACCATCCTGACTTGGAGATGTATCTGTTTCTTTACTGTTGCTGGATCAAACTCCTGGAATTCCCTCCCTAACGGTATTGTAGAATCCCCATCACCTTCTCAAATACAATAAGGAAGACTGTCCCGGCCAGTGACACCCACTCCCCACAAGTGAATAAAAGGGATCAGAGAAGATGGCAGGCTGTTCTGCAGCGGCATCCTTTTCCAGGAAAGGAAACATCTTGAAACACGAACCTGGAATCAGGATGTGGCCCATCTTCAAACTGCGATACCTGTTACATCTTTCTGATCTGCTCCTCTTGTTATTAAATCTGGTGGTGTATTTAACCAGTTGAGAAATCTGTGCCTCTGTGACTTCCAGTCTCAACTATCCCAGTGTTCTCCTAACAACCTCACAGTTACCATGAACCCCATCTCAACTAAAACTCTGCTGCCCGGATTCCAACTCACACCAGGTCCAGTTTCCTTCTGTTACCCCAACCTTTGTTGGCTACCATTACAACAATGACTTATGATTTGGAGATGCTGGTGTTGGACTGGTATGTACAAAGTTAAAAATCACACAACACCAGGTTATAGTCCAACAGGTTTAATTGGAAGCACTAGCTTTCAAAGCGCTGCTCATAGAATAGAAAAATACATAGAAAAATACAGCGCAGTACAGGCCCTTTGGCCCTCGATGTTGCGCCGATCCAAGCCCACCTAATGAAGGAGTAGCGCTCTGAAAACTAGCGCTTCCAATTAAACCTGTTGGACTCTCACCTGGTGTTGTGTGATTTTTAGCAATGCCTTAAAAATACCATTCTCATGCTTTCACAGAAATCCCTCCAAGACCTTAGCCGTTTCTCTCTCACTTTAATCTCCACTCAGCCTGCAACTGTCTGAGGTATCCTTCAATTCTGACTGCTCCAGCATCCATGACTTTAATTGTTCCACCTGGAAGCCATGCCTGGGAATAAGGTCTGAAATTCCCTCCCTAAACATCTCTACCTCTCTCTCTCCTTTGTAAAACCCTGATTGAACCCTTGGTCACCTGTCCCAGAATCTCCCTCATGTACGACTCTGCATCAAAAACCGCCTGGTGTTCCTTCTGTGAATGGGCCGCGGGATGTTTCCACAGGTTCAGAGGCGCTACAGTAATGCACACGTTTCTGAGGGATGGGTTTGATCTAAAAATCCATTGAATTCTGACCTTCAGTGCTGGCGTCATCCACAAGAATCACTTCCCTCAGAACCAGGGCGGGGACTGTGTAGAGAACGCTGTGCACAGTCCGCAGCAATGTAGTCCAGGCCTCATTGTGGAAGGCAATGATGACACTAGTGGGCGGCAGGGGAGGGCAACGCTTGAACCTTTGACTGATACACCTGAGGCGGGTGGTAAAGAAACAGAACTTGGTCAAGAAATCAGAGAGAGAGTCTCTCACTTCTCCCTCTCACTATCAGTTAACTAGATTTCCTCAAACCTACCAACGCCCTGGTAAATTTAAATTATTTTCCAAGCAGCAGAACATCATGTAATTATCCCTCGAGCTTCAGGTCTCCATTCAGATTTCCCCAATAGACTTGTGATTAGAGGATCTGGGAGTTCTCACGTGTATCGAGTACAGCAAATAATTGGGAAGGTAATTTGCCAAATGACACATTGGCCCACATTGTAAGAGAATTCAACAGCAAGGATCTTTAGCTACAATTGCATAGGGCTTTGGTGAGACCACGCTGGAGTACAATGTGCAATCATAAGGCTCCCGACTGTCCTTACTTCAAAGAGTGTATAGCTAAGGTTCGCAAGATTGATTCAGAGAGCTGTCTGCAAGAATCTCTGACATTTAGAAGAAGGAATTCATATTTCAAAGGGTCATGTTAAACATGAAACAGGTTAGAATACAAGTTCGATATGAAGGATACTATTAAGCTGGAGAGGTTTCAGAAAAGATTTACCCAGCAGGACTGGAGGGTTTGAGTTATAAGCAGAGGCTGTTTAGGGTGGGACTTTTTTCACTGAAGCTTAGGAGGTTGAGGGGTGACGTGACTAAGATTTATAAAATCATGAGAGGCATAGATAGGGTGAATTCCAAATGTCTTTTCCCTCGGTTGGGGGATTTCAAGACTACGGAACATTTTTAAGGTGAGAGGAGAAAGTGGAAGTGTAGTGGACAGCAAAGAAGGACATTGGTTAGGCCACTGTTGGAATACTGTGTGCAATTCTGGTCTCCCTCCTATAGGATGTTGTGAAATCTGAAAGAGTTCAAAGAAGATTTACAGGGATGTTGCCAGGGTTGGAAGGTTTAAGTTATAATGAAAGGCTGAATAGGCAGGGGCTGTTTTCCCTGGAGTGTTGGAGGCTGGGGTGCAACCTTAGAGAGGTTTATAAAATCATGAGGAGCATTGACAGGGTAAATAGACAAGGTCTTTTCTCTGGGATGGGTGAGTCCAGAACTAGAAAGACCAGGTTTAGGGTGAGACGGGAAAGATTTAAAAGGAACATAAGGAGCAACTTTTTTCACACAGTGGGTGGTGCAGGTATGGAATGAGCTGTCAGAGGAAGTAGTGGAGGTTGGTACAAATACAACATTTAAAAGGCATCAGGATAGATATATGAATAGGAAGGGTTTAGAGGGATATGGGCCAAGTGCTGGCAAATGGGACTAGATTAATTTAGGACATCTGGGTCAGCATGGACGAGTTGGACCGAAGGGTCTGTTTCATGCTGCACATCTCTGTGATTCTATGAGAAAAATTTTAAACAGACATGAGAGAGGCAACTTCTTTACACAGACAGCAGTTCGTGTGTGGAATGAACTTCCAGAGGACAGTACAGTTGCAATGTTTAATGACATTTGGATAAGTACATGAATAAAAAATCTTTGCTGAGGATATGGGCCAAGTGCAAGCAGGTGGGATGACAGGTCGTTCTGCTATAATGCATGTTTCATCAGCGTGAACTGGCTACAACACGATTGACGAATTGTGGACATTGTTTGGATAATGCGAATACTGAACGGGCATAGCAATTTTCTATTTGTGATCTACTAGAGCGTGATTTTCTGTAGCGGTTTTCCAGAGTGTGATTTTCTGTAGCACGAGGTCGCAGGGGAACACAGGTGTCACATTGTAGCAGAACAACCTGTTTTTTAGGTTTGGGATTATGGTTGGCATGGACGAGTTGGACCAAAGAGTCTGTTTTCATGCTGTGTGACTCTATGATTCTGAGTAAGGGCCATGACTCACAGAATGGGGTGAAAAGTGAGCAAAAATAACACAATACAATGAATGTCAGCATCTGGGAGTGGTTTTGCAACGGAAAAGGATTATGTCTTGGAGATGGATTCTCCGTCTGTAGAAGGGGGAGGTTATATAAGCCTGACAGGCAGCAAAATCCATATTTAACTGGAAGTGGGTGGCGGGCATTAACTGCTCATTCAATTGAGACCCTAGCAATATTGACATTGACATTGACATTGCTGAGCTACCCATCACCTCCTTCCAACTTTGGCTGGCAACTGCCCAGGCACAGGGACATTCCCACCCACCCACCGCCCAATGCCAACGCAGGTCCTTACTCTGGAGGTCTGGGGTCAGGTCCCAGTCCACGGTGTATCGAGATCCTGTCGCTGACAAAGACGTTGAAGCCGTGCTTCTGGAATCCAATGGACCGTTCGGTCGCCTCCTTGAAGCTGAGGCCGTCCAGCACAAGACCACCTCCCTGGGCACCTGGCGTGCCCAGGTCCTCAAGGCGCCGCCCCGCAACAGGCCCTAGCTCCACCTTGGAGTAGTACCCGGGTGGGCAGCGCCGGTCGACGCTGGCTGGTCTTCTGTTGGGGGCTTTGGGAAGGATGAAGGTAGCGCCCACCTGTGACTCTTCCTTTGACCACTCTGTCACAGCCATTTTGGATAGACAGTACGCCAGAAACAAGACGAGGGTACAGGTGGTCAGAACCACCGCGAACTTCTGAAGTGAAACTACTTTCACTCGCCAAGCCATTCCTTCCTGAGTGACATAAAAAAACAATCCAGTGTCAGAATTAACCACTTGGTGCATTTTGCTTTTCAAGAAAGAAATTTCCTGGCCCAATCTGAGGGAGCCATTGAATTTGCATGTATAAATATTACATAATTATTACTGTTGTGCAGCAGGACCTCTCATAAAGCTTAAACAGAGTCAACGCATTTCAAAAAGTCCTCACTGTTGTCATGGAGGTACCAGTTATAATTTTAAGGGACAGTGAGGATTGCAGATGCTGGAGATCCAAGTCGAGAGTGTGCTGCTGGAAAAGCACAGCATCCAAGGAGCGGGAGAATCAACATTTCAGGCATAAGCCCTCCATCAGGAGTCCCAGAGTCATACAGAAGTACAGCATGGAAACAGACCCTTCGGTCCAACCCGTCCATGCCGACCAGATATCCCAACCCAATCCAGTCCCACCTGCCAGCACCCGGCCCATATCCCTCCAAACCCTTCCTATTCAGATGCCCATCCAAATGCTTTTTAAATGTTGCAATTGTACCAGCCTCCACCACTTCCTCTGCCAACTCATTTCATACATGTACCACCCTCTGCGTGAAAGCGTTGCCCCAAAGGTCTCTTTCATATCTTTCCCCTCTCACCCTAAACCTATGCCCTCTAGCTCTGGACTCCCCCACCCCACATAAAAGACTTTGTCTACTTATCCAGTCCATGCTCCTCATGATTTTGTAACCCTCTATAAGGTCATCGCTCAGCCTCCGATGGTCCAGGGAAAACAGCCCCACCCTATTCAGCCTCTCCCTATAGCTCAAATCCTCCAACCCTGGCAACATCCTTGTAATCTTTTCTGAACCCTTTCAACTTTCACAACATCTTTTTATAGAAAGGAGACCAGAATTGCACGCAATATTCCAACAGTGCCTAACCAGCCGCAACATGACCTCCCAAAATCTGCACTCAACACTCTGACCAATAAAGGAAAGCATACCAAATGCCTTCTTCACTCTCCTATCTACCTGCGACTCCACTTTCAAGGAGCTATGAACCTGCACTTTGATTAGCAACACTCCCTAGGATCTTACCATTAAGTGTATAAGTCCTGCAAATATTTGCTTTCCAAAAATGCAGCACCTCGCATTTATCTGAATTAAACTCCATCTGCCACTTCTCAGCCCATTGGCCCATCTGGTCAAGATCCTGTTGTAATCTGAGTTAACCTTCTTTGCTATCCACTACACCTCCAATTTTGGTGTCATCTACAAACTTACTAACTATACGTCTTATGCTCAAATCCAAATCATTTATATAAATGAGGAAAAGCAGTGGACCCAGCACCAATCCTTGAGGCACTCCAATGGTCACAGGTTTCCAGTCTGAAAAACAACCCTCCACCATCACCCTCTGTCTTCTACCTTCGAGCCAGTTCTGTATCCAAGTGGCTAGTTCTCCCTGTATTCCGTAAGATCTAACCTTGCTAATCAGTCTCCCATGGGAAACCTTATCGAACACCTTACTGAAGTCCAAATAGATTACATCTATTGCTCTGCTCTCATCAATCCTCTTTGATACTTCTTCAAAAACTCAATCAAGTTTGTGAGACATCATTTCCCACGCACAAAGCCATGTTGACTATTCCTAATCAGTACTTTGCATTCAAATACATGTACATCCGGTCCCTCAGGATTCCCTCCAACAACTTACCCGCCACTGACGTCAGGCTCACTGGTCTATAGTTCCCTGGCTTGTCCTTATCACCTTTCTTAAAAAGTGGCACCACGTTAGCCAACCTCCAGTGTGAATATCGATGCTAGAAATATCTCAGCAAAGGTCCAGCAATCACTTATCTAGCTTCCCACAGAGTTCTAGGGTACACGTGATCAGGTCCCAGGGATTTACCCACTTTTATGCGTTTCAAGACATCCAGCACTTCCTCCTCTGTAACATGGACATTCTTCAAAATGTCACCATCTATTTCCCGAAATTCAATATCCTCCATGTCCTTCTTCACAGTAAACACTGATGCAAAAGACTCGATTAGTATCTCCCGCATCTCCTGCACCTCAAAGACCAGCTTGCAGATCTTTGGGGGGCCCTATTCCCTCCCCAGTTAGCCTTTTGCCTTCAATGTATTTGTAGAAACCCTTTGGATTCTCCTTAATTCTATTTGCCAAAGCTATCTCGGGTCCCCTTTTTGCCCTCCTGATTTCCCTCTTAAGAATACTCTTCTAAGGATTCACTCGATCTATCCTGTCTAAATTTGACATATGCTTCCTTCTTTTTATTAACCAAACCCTCAATTTCTTTAGCCATCCACCATTCTCTATACCTGCCAGGCTTTCCTTTCATCCGAACAGGAATACACTTTCTCTGGATTCTCGTTATCTCATTTCTGAAGGCTTCCCATTTTCCAGCCGTCCCTTTACCTGCGAACATCTGCCCCCAAACAGCTTTTGAAAGTTCTTGCCTAATACCGTCAAAATTGGCCTTTCTCCAATTTAGAACTTCAACTTTTAGATCTGGTCTATCCTTTTCCATCACTATTTAAAATCTAATAGAATTATGGTCGCTGGCCCCAAAGTGCTCCCCCACTAACACCTCAGTCATCTGCCCTGGCTTATTTCCCAAGAGGTTAAGTTTTGCACCTTCTCTAACAGGTACATCCACATCCTGAATAAGAAAATTTTCTTGTACACACTTAAGAAATTCCTCTCCATCTAAACCCTTAACATAACAGCAATCCCAGTCTATGTTTGGAAAGTTAAAATCCCCTAACATAACCACCCTATTATTCCTACAGATAACGGAGATCTCTTTACAAATTTGTTTCTCAATTTTCCGCTGTCTATTAGGAGCTCAACAATACAATCGCAATGAGGTGATCATCCCTTTCTTATTTCAGTTCCACCCAAGTAACTTCCCTGGATGTATTTCCGGGAATATCTCCTCCCTCAGTACAGCGGTCATTCTATCCCTTATCAAAAACGCCACTCCCCCTCCTCTCTTGCATCCCTTTCTATCCTTCCTGTAGCGTTTGTATCCTGGACCATTAAGCTGCCAGTCCTGTCCATCCCTGAGCCATGTTTCTGTAATTGCTATGATATCCCAGTCCCATGCTTCTAACCACACCCTGAGTTCATCTACCTTCCCTGTTAGACACCTTGCATTGAAATAAATGCAGTTTAATTTATTTGTCCTACCTTGTCCCTGCTTTCCCTGACTGTTTGACTCACTTCTGTTCTCAACTGTACCAGTCTCAGATTGATCTCTTTCCACACTATGTCCCTGGGTCCCATCCCTCCAGTTTACTAGTTTAAATCCTCCCTAGCAGTTCTAGCAAATCTTCTTGTACATATCACTTCTACCTCAAAAGAGATTCCAATGATCCAAAAATGTGAATCCTTCTCCCATACACCAGCTCCTCGACACGCATTCATCTGCTCTATCCTCCTATTCCTACCCTCACTAGCTCATCGCTCCGGGTGTAATCCAGATATTACAACTTTCGAGGACCTCCTTTTTAAAGTACTGCCTAACTCTCTGTAATTTCCCTTCAGAATCTCAACCTTTTCCCTTCCTATGTCATTGGTTCCAATGTGTACAATGACGTCCAGCTGGCCCCTCTCCCCCTTGAGAACATTCTGCACCCTCTCTGAGATATCCTTGATCAAGCAACACACCATTCTGATTTTTCGCTGCTGGCCACAGAAACATCTGTTTGTACCTCAGACTAGAAAGTCCCCTAACACAATTGATCTCTTGGAACCCGATGTACCCCTTATTGCATTAGAGCCAGTCTCAATACCAGAAACTTGGCTGTTCGTGCTACATTCCCCTGAGAATTCATCACCCCTCCATTTTCCAAAACAGCATTCCTGTTTGAAATGTGGATAGCCACAGAAGACTCCTGCACTAACTACCTACCTCTCTTACCTTTCCTGGAGTTAATCCCTCTCTGTGACTGTATCTGCGAATTGTCCCCCATTCCTATAACTGCCATCAATCACATCCCCTTGCTCTTTTAAATTCCTCATTGCCTCGATATGTCTCCCCAACCAATCCATTCAATCTGATAGGATTTGCAACCAACAGCATTTATTGCAGATGTAATCCTCAGTAATCCGTAAACTCTCCCTAAACTTCCACATCCAACAAGAACAGCATATCACTGTAATAAAGGCCATTTTTGCTTCTCCACAAACTGCAGACCCAGAAAATAGCACCGTCTTATTCTTCTACAAAACACTGCTCCAGTTAAATTTAATAGTTATGGCTTATATTTTAAGTTTAATCAAGAGACATATCTCAATAAAACATATAATCTAGAAAGACCTCCCTCTACTCACTACTGCAGACTTACTGTAAGGCCACGCTTAAATATTCACTTCTGTTTCTGTGCTGTGACCTCTCCCGAACAGGTTCCTCCAAGGAATTTCACTGTTTGTTAATTATCCCAGACACACTCTGATGTCCAGTGATACATGAATTCAAACAGCAAAGGCAGCAACTGTGCAGGTTCACTGCTGTGTCAGTTCCTTTCTCTCTCTCTCTCCTGCACTAATGCTGATGAAGGCTTATGTCCAAAATGTTGATTCCCCTGCTCCTCGGATGCTGCCTGACCTGCTGTGTTTTTTCAGTAACACACTCTTGACTGGTACAATTTTACCAAGCGTCTGATCTTCCTTTATCGCTCCTTCATTGCTTTGAGGGAGCTCAGATGAATAAAAGAGGTAGTGTTTCAGATCAGCGCGGATTTAACTGAATGGCAGAACAAGCTTGAAGGCCTGCAGATTAATTTTAAGCTTTCTTCATAGGTACAAGATTCCATCCGACATTCAGAATTATACAAATCACGTGCCAAAGCACACGTGAAAGGATGCAAAATTGTGAAAAAGGTATACTCTTAAAATCGTACCAACACTGAATGGTCTTTGCAGGGCAAACAAATCATTTGACATCAATGACAACCTCTAGCTAGACGGTGCTGTAATTTTAGTGATGAACTGAGACTTATAACAAAGGATATTTCAGGACAGGTGACTAAACATTTTATCAGAGGTAGATCTTAAGGATATCTAAAAGGAAGAGAGTTGGAGAGGGGAGGGGATGAGGGAAGGAATTGCAGAGCTCAGGACCCAGAAGGCATAAATGTCACGAATAGAAAAGATTTGGAGGATTATGGACTAGTTTAGTTTGGGATTATGATTGATATGGACTGGTTGAACAGAAGGGTGTGTTTCCATGCTGCATGACTCTCTACCAAAGCATGGGGTGACAGAAATGGTGGAAGCCCGAAGAGTCCGAATTGGAGTCGCACAGAGATCATAAAGAATTGTTAAATGTTAGAGGTCCACAGAGCGATTTTAACCCAACGATGAGAATTTTAAAACAGGGGCGTTACCAAAGTGTGAGACGGTGTGGTTCAGCAAGTGCAATTACTGAGTGGTAAACTGGACTTAGAACAAGTCAAGAAACAAGCAATTCGGAGGGGTTTTTTTGGTAAATTTTGAATGCCACAATTTTCAGGTTTGCAAATTGATCCGTAAACATAGCAATACAATATGGGCTCACTGACCACTATCTCAACTACACTGAAAATAACTGGGGAGAATGTAAGGAGAAAACCTCCACATGAATTTCCGTGTTCAACAAAAGGTGACAACATTTTCATTTGAAAGAAGATTGTTTTGAAAGGTCATGTTTTAACACAAGATGTTCTCTTTGAGATCAGTTTCAGTGCTCACTCCCACATGTAGACTTATGTTCGGGGAGGTGACAGCCTAGTGGTGTTATCGTTCTGGGGACCCGAGTTCAAATCCCGCCAGGGCAGACAGTGGAATTAAGGATCTTAAGATGACAATTAAACCATTGCTGATTGTCAGCAAAAGCCATTGCTGATTGTCAGCAAAAACCTATCTGGTTCACTAATGCCCTTGTCTGGCCTACGTATGACTCCAGACTATCAGTGATATTGTTGACTCTTAACTCCCCTCTGGGCAATTAGGGATGGACTTAACCAGCAATGCCCTCGTGCCATGGATTAATAGAAAAACAAGTGCTCCGTTTCTGCGCACAAGTTTGAAAAACCTCTCACGTTGATGTGGGAGTGGGGTACTTCGCTAAGAATCAGCCTGTGTCAGCCATGGCTCACATTAGCAGCATGTTCACCTCCGAGTCAGATGGTCGTGGGGATCAAGACAACCCAACGCAGCGATTTCAGCACAATAGCCAGGCTGAAACTCCCAGTGCTGCACCATCAATGCTGCTGACTTCAGAGGGGATGTTAAACTGCTGCTTCTGCCCTCTCTGATGGATGGAAAACAGGTCCGTGACAACACTCTGATGCCTCAGTTAACATTTAGCTCTAATCAACATTCCTGAGAGATGAGTAATCTGGTCATTATCACATTGTCGTTTTTTGAGACATTTATGTGCAAATTGGATGTTGTTCTTTGTACATTACAGCAGTGAGAACATTTTAAATGCACTCCATTGTCTGTAAAGCATTTTGGGATATTGAAATGTTGCAAAATAGATCTTTAAAATGTTTATTCAATCTGCCCAATTTTGCTGCCCCTTCCCCCAAAGCTTTAAAATGGCTCCCCTCCTAGTCTACCAATACCTGGAGAATACCAAACTATACTCATCATCAAACAGTTAACCAACTATTAATCTGTACTCTGCTACCTCTAAACTGTGTTTAAAGTCACAATTAGCAGCTCTTGATGCCCTCAGGCTGACCTTTACCCATTCCTTTGTTTGTCCAACTGTTTTTTTCTCTCTCTCTTTGGACTCTATCTCCACCTCCCATTTACTCCTTCCCATCTCCCCACCTCATCTTCAACAAATATACCAACCTTTTCTGAGCTAGAATCAGTTCTGAAAAGGGTCACTGGACCTGAAACAGTAACTCTGCTTTCTCTCCACAGATGCTTACAAACCTTGTTAAGTTTTCCCAGCAATTTCTGTTTAAATTCATCTATTTCCGTCACTGTAACCTCCTCTGCCCGTAAAACAACTCCAACCATTCTGTTTCTTTGACACAACCTCATTAGCCCCAAGTAATGTCATATTAGTGTTGTACCTTCAACAGCCCAAACTCAATGTAGACTTTTCTCTCTTAATCCCTGCAAGCCCCTCCTGGCTAACCTTCCTTGAAACCAATCCCCTTAACTAAGTTTTTGCCACCCTCCTTGGCTCACTTTCCAGCAGTATGGATTTTTTTCAATGTTAAAGGCACTACATCAATGTATGTATGCTGTTGTTGTGTATGTACAATCAATGTTGAGTCTAGAAGACTTCAAAATATCTAATTGAAGGCTGAAGTGCTATTCTGCACTCAGTCCAGACTTCAACAATTTGAGACCATAGTCTCTACCCTGAATGTTTCCCTTTCTTTGCATATTTTGGATTATTTCCTTATTTTTGGCTTCCAGCTCTCAACAGATATTTCTTTCTTTTCTTGTCTTAGCATCATTCCATTATTCCAGACTGGAGGACTAACAATTCTGACATTCTGGAGAGCACTTCATGGTAGATAGTGAAATTTTAATTTCACAAACACCCAAACCGAAATCTAGCCTGAGGGTGACTACATAACTAGCATCTACTGTTGTGAAAACCCATCTGGTTCACTCATGGCATTTTTGGCAAGGAAATCTCATCAGTTCTGGCCTAATGTGATTCCAGACCCACAGCACTGTGGCTGACACTTAACTGCCCTCTGGGCAATTAACTTTGGGCAATAAATTCGAGGAAAGCCTTCAACACCCACATCCCATGAATTAATGACAGAAGAACCATCATATCTCTGTTACTTTCCCCTGTCCTAACGAAAGGACACAAACCTGAAACACTAAGCCTGCTTTCTCTCTCCATAATAACCTAGCTGCTGAGTATTTCCAGCATTTTGTGTTTCTGAGTTTACCTTGCATTGATTTCAGGAACCCTTGGCTTATTATTCTTGGTGTACAGAACAACGTCCTTCCCTTACTACTTTTTTTTCTGTTTGCATTAAGAAAGTGAAACACCTTCTTTCAAATAATCTCACAGTGATCAAAGATGTATTAATGCTGAGGGGAGCTAACACGTCTTGAGAAAGGGGGGAAAAAAAAGGCACTGTCTCAACCCCTCCCTATCCTCTAAAGCCTCTAGGCGCATGCGCAGCCACGGGAGAGGCAGGTGGGTATCGGTACGCAAGCGCATCCCCGGCGGCTCGGTCCACCAGCTCCTGACTACACGTGCGCACCAAAGGACCTCCTCTCCGGAAAGTGGGCGGGCGTTTGCGGGGGTGGCGCCAGTGTGTCACCAATGCAGATGCGTTGGAACGAACGGCCGCCCGTCCCGATTGCGCCTGCGCATCACGGGGGGGGGTCAGTTCAGCTCAGCTCCCGGCATGGCGCATGTGCAGTGGTGGGCCTTTTGACGTCTCCCGCCGCTGGAAACGCGGGCGGCGAATCCCCGATAAGGGCTGTCCGCTCAGATGCCTTCAGTCACCAAGGCAACGAGTGTTCAGCGGGGTTGAAGGAAGGATTGGGTTGGGTGGATGGGAATTAACCTCCTTCCGACCCGAAAAGACCGTTTGAATACTAGTCCTCACGGGGGGGAATCCTCCGCCTGTAAAGCCCAGAGGAACGCAGGGGAAGGAGTTTCCTCCGAGATGAGAAAACCGGCGCTGGGGAGGCAGCCTCGACTCTCAGGGTCTTGAGGAGGACGAGCGGAGGGGGTTGAATGGAGTCGGTGAAACCCGAGTGAAGACAGACGGGGAGAGACAAGGGATCGGCGATTTGTGCCCCGTTATCCAATCGAATATATATATATATACACACACGCCAGGTGTAGGTTCCGCGGAGGTAGGTTGAGGAGACGGCGGGAGGGATATGACCGGTTTAAAAAGTTCTCCGCGCGATGGGTCGGGAACGCGGCGGGGTGAGGGTGGCGGTGAGGGTGGGGGGTATTCGTCCCTTTCCCTCCCCGCAGCGGCTTTGAATGGAAGAGGGTGGCGTACAACCAGGGCTGAGGAGCGACACTTTATTTCCCCTCACCAACCCCCCAGAATCCCCGGGGAATGGAATTCTCTCTCCTTTCACCCCCCCCACACACACACACACTCTCACCTCCGCGCTCCCCCTGAGGAGAGGGGATGGTACAGCCCTCCCCGCCCGGATGGAATGGAACCCCAACCGCTCCCACTCCGTTTGTGGGGGGAGGGGAGGGGGGTGAATGGAACGTTGCCCGGGATCTCGCGCCCTGCCGCTGCCGGGGGAAGAGGGGGGGGGGTGAATCCCCTTCCTCCTCGTCGATCTCCATCTCCTGCAAAACCAACTGGTCTATTTTATCGAGCGTTTGCTCTTTTTTTGTTGTTTTTGCACTCGCTTCATCTTTCTATCCCGCAGCCTCCCTCGGTTTTTCTCCCCAACCCCCTCCCATTTTTTTTTGCATAACTTTTTGTTTTCCAATTTTGCAATATTAGCCTCGGCTGCTTGGTCCAACATTATCTCCCACTGTTCGGTACTGCTCGTTTTGTGGTGAGGGGGCTGAGATGGTGTTGCGAAAGACAAGGTTCAATATGTTGTGGCCTGTTGCGCCGATCGCATGTAGGGGGAGGTCTACAGTGCAAGAAAAAGGCCCCATCAGCCCATCGCGCCGGCGTTGGTGAAAGACAGCTCTTGATTTCTTACGTTAAGTGCTTGACCTGATGAAAGTGTGTCATTCAGAAACCTGGGAGATTTCGATTGAAGTATTTTGGAAGATGTTAAGGGCTGATTTTTCACTACCCTTCCTTTCATATAAGGTGCAGGAGTGGAAATGCTGCTTTCGTTGCCAAATGTCAGAATTTTACACATAGCATATAACTTCCCCATTCTTTTTGTTAATTCATCCACTGTGGGAATTTGCTTCTCTGTATCTATCCCATCGAACACTTTATATATAGTTTCTTAACATATAGGAGTAGAAAGGTTGCCACAAACGACCCCTTCATCTCTGAACCAGTGTAACACAAGCCTGTACTGAAAATGTGTTGCTGGAAAAGCACAACAGGTCAGACAGCATCCAAGGAGCAGGAGAATCGACGTTTCGGGCATAAGCCCTTCTTCAGGAGAAGGGCTCATGCCCGAAACGTCGATTCTCCTGCTCCTTGGATGCTGCCTGACCTGTTGCGCTTTTCCAGCAACACATTTTCAGCTCTGATCTCCAGCATCTGCAGTCCTCACTATCTCCCCTAATACAAGACTGTTACAAGGAAGTTTACAGGAGTGGAGGGTTGGAGCTATAGAGAGAGGTTGAATAGGCTGGGGCTATTTTCCTTGAGAATCAGAGGCTGTGGGGTGACATTAGGAGTTTATAAAATCACGAGGGGCATGGATAGGGTGAATAGTCAAGGACTTTTCCCCAGCATAGGGAGTCCAAAGTACAAGGCATAGGTTTAAGGTGAGAGGGGAAAGGTTTAAAAGGAACCTGTTGTAATTGTACCAGCCTCGACCACTTCCGCTGGCAACTCATTCCATGAGGGATATTGGCCAAATGCTGGCAAATAGGACGCTATTATTTTAGGCTATCTAGTCGTCAAGACGGAGTTACACCAAAGGGTCTGTTTCCTGTGACCTGTCAGTGCATCTTATTTCCTCTCCTCTCGTTGCCCCCCCAAAAGCTGGGAAAATAGTATTAGTGGCTAATGATGTGAGGGTGAAGCTTCTACATCAGGCCAACCCATGTTGATAGTGATAGATCGTTATCCCAGTCAGATACAATGTCTTTGAAGAGAGAGAGAATTTGACAAAGAAACGGGCAGAATGTCAGGATATAGAACAACTCAGGAGAAAGTGAGGACTGCAGATGTTGGAGATCAGAATTGAGAGTGTGTTGCTGGGAAAGCTGAGGAGCAAGAGAATCGATGTTTCGGGCGTAAGCCCTTCATCAGGAATGAGGCTTCTGGGCTGAGGCTGAGAGACAATTGGGAGGGGGTAAGGTTGGGAGGAAGATAGCTGAGAAAGCAATTGGTAGATGAGGGTGATAGGTCCGGAGGGTGGTGCCATGTTGGAGGCTTGGGACTGGGATAATATGGGAGGAGGGGAAGTGGAGAAGCTGTTGAAATCCACATTTAGTCTGTGTGGTTGCAAAGTCCCAAGGCAGAGTATGAGGTGTTCTTCCTCCAGGTGGCAACTTCCCCTCCACCCACATTATCCCAGTCCCAAGCCTCCAACTTGGCACCGCCCTGCGGATCTGTCCATCATTCCCACCTCTGACCTATCTCCTTTTCCTTCATCAATCATCCACCAACACCCCCCCGTCTCCCGCACTATTTATCTTTCAGCCCCAGCCCACAAGCCTCGTTCCTGATGAAGGGTTTATGCCCAAAACATCAATTCTCCTGCGATGCTGCCTGACTTCCTGTGCTTTCCCAGCAACACACTTGATTATAGAACCACACAGATCTGTAGTGCTGATGCTGGATCTTTGAAAGTGATGTTAAGTTAATTCCATCGCCTCCACTTTGTGTCCGCTTTATTTTTTCTGTTTTGTGATTTTAAACAATGCCATTGCTTGTAATTACTACAGAATTAGATTTATAATGTGATTTTGTTTTTTCTTATTACATTCAGGATTTGGTACAAATTCCTGATTGCAACAAATGGTGTCTTACTCAGTTCTACCTTTTGATCGCTTCATTCTCTGCATGCTAGCACTAAACTACAATGCAGTCAGTATCATAGTATAGACTTTTAGATAATATGAAGTCAAGAAGGTATATTTACGTTAATGTCAATCTCTGACAGCAATTTTGTTACTATGGTTGCATGACCCATTGAAGCCCTCCAATCAATCTCTTTATTACTATGCAGTCAGCAAGCAGTGTGCCCCAGAGTGTTAAGAAATGATGAGCGATGATTCTATTCTTTCAACCTCACCTTGGCAAAGCATCCCTGTTCACAGCAGAAAGCTACTTAACTCTTTGTGTACAGATTCTACACAAAATGAGATAAATGGATAGTTTAAACTTGCATTACAACACCATATTTTCCACGTAGCTCTGATGTCATTATAGAATCACAGAATCCCTGCAGTGTGTAAGCAGGTTATTCGGCCCATCCAAAGACCATCCCACCAGATCCACCCTATCCCTGTAACCCAATGTTTCCCATGGCTAATCCACCTAACCTACACATCTCTGGACACTTGAGCCCATTTTTGCATTGCCAATCCACCTAACTTGTATGTCTTTGGATTTAGGGGAGGAAACCAGAGCACCTGAAGGAAAGCCATGCTGTCAGTGGATTATATTGTTTCTGGTTGTTTTTTTCTTTATTAAATCCTCCCTATATATGGGAAGTTGCTCTGTTCCTCTGCCTCCTGATGTGCCACCTGAGTGATATTGTATTTATTTACGTTGAGCTAATCACCGCAAGCATAAACTCGGTTGGGAAGAAGCGGGTACGGTTGTGGATAAGGTTCGCGTGTCTTTGACTAAGGTAGTACAGGGCTAGTGCTTAGGAGTTTTAAGAGATCTTGGCACTCCTGCATCCCCAGAGCAGGGTCTGACCAGCGTGTCCAGATTGTCTAATTTCCAAGTTAAGACTCTCATGTCCTTCCTTTCTCCTCCTTCCCCCTGCTTTAGAGAAGGACAGCTACATTTAACACCACAGAATGGCGGAAAACGATGTTGACAATGAGCTTTTGGACTATGAGGATGACGAGGTCGAGAACCAGGCAGCGGGTGATGCGTCAGAGGTGCCGCTCAAGAAGGATGTGAAGGGCTCGTACGTGTCCATACACAGTTCTGGGTTCCGGGATTTCCTGCTGAAACCAGAGTTACTGCGTGCCATTGTTGACTGCGGTTTTGAGCACCCCTCTGAAGGTACAAGTCTCTAAGGCCTATTTTTTCAATTTTGTCGAATTATAATGAAGCCCCCTCCCCCCAAGCAGGCAGTGATCAGTAAAACAGTGACTTACCCAAAGTCCTATTAGCTGTCAGCGCCATCCAGATTCCTGAAGTACACAACACTCTTGTAGAACCCTCAACTCCTGTAGCTTGTGCAGGAAAATTCAATGTTTTCTTTGATCTCTCTTGCTCTCTCCTGAGCCACTCAGGTTACATAACATGACAATGGAGTGCCTGCAACCCTGGGTTTAAACATAAAATCAAGCTCAGGCATCTGATGATGCAGACAACCCTTCAGTAGAGTCATAGAGATGTACAGCACGGAAACAGACCCTTCAGTCCAACTGTCCATGCCAACCAGATATCCAACCTAATCTAGTCCCATTTACCAGCACTTGGCTCATATCCCTCTTAAACCCTTCCATTTCATGTACCCATCCAGATGTCTTTTAAATGTACCGGTCTCCACCACTTCCTCTGGCAGCTCATCAACTGCAGCATTTAAAAGGCATCTGGATGGGTATATGAATAGCAAAAGTTTGGAGGGATATGGGCTGGGTGCTGGCAGGTGGGACTAGATTGGGTTGGGATATCTGGTAGGCATGGACAAGCTGGACCGAAGGGTCTGTTTCCATGCTGTACATCTCTATGACTCTATTACTCCTGGAGTGGCTCTGATGTGAGCCACGCTACCCACTATGCTGCTAGTTTGGTCTCTTGGACTGGAGGTAATTCATCAGGCATTATGATCTGAGAGCATTCCATGTTGGAGGGATATTTTGTGGGTGAGGAGAAACTATGAAGGTGACAGTTGACCCTGATTAGGTTCTTGCCTCTTCGATCCAGTCCATTTATCTTGCAGATTGACATCAAGAAAGGCAACAAAAGCTAACTTCACCCTACTCTGTAACAGCATTACTGCTACCTAGTGTTTCTCCTCCCTC
This sequence comes from Chiloscyllium plagiosum, assembly GCF_004010195.1. NCBI lineage: Eukaryota > Metazoa > Chordata > Chondrichthyes > Orectolobiformes > Hemiscylliidae > Chiloscyllium > Chiloscyllium plagiosum. The sequence continues at coordinate 26,289,225 of NC_057746.1, read as the reverse complement.
TCTTGGGGCATTAAAATCATAGAATCTTTCAGTACAGGAGGATGCCATGCACCGTTTTGTGCTGCTTCTTTGAAACAGTTGTCCAAACCAGCCCCACACTGCAATCCTTTTCCCTCAAACTCTTCAAATTCAAGTGCAAGGGCAGATGCTTTTTAAAAATGATGATACAACCTGGTTTCGCCACCTTTTTCAGGTGATATATTCCCGAGGAATGCTGAAGAATTTTCTGCTCGCAACCGGGCAAACCCCACCCCGCCCAATCCTGTTCTTTTGTGATTATTTGAAATCTGTAACCCAACTGGTTAATGGACCATCACTGCCATATCGAACCCGCTTCAGTCAGTTTCTGCCTGTGAATCTGATCCACTAGTCAGGAAGACAGTGACTGGGTCTGCTTGTAGTCTCAATTCTACTTTCCCACCTCCAAAAGACTTCACTCCCTTGACTATCAAAAATCTCTCTAATTGAGCATTGATAAAATTTAAAGGATCAGCCTCCACTACCTTCTGAGGAAGACAATCTGTACTCTTTTGTTTTAAGTAAAAGACCAAACAAAAATCTTCATCTTTGTGAGCATTTCCACTGGTCCCTTAATGTAATGAGACCGAGGTCAAGTAGTTAAGGTCAGCAAGGCGGCCTTTGTATGGAGCCGCAGAAAACGGAGGAGGTACTAAATGAGTATTTTGCATCAGAACTTACTGTGGAAAAGGATATGGAAGATATAGACTATAGGGAATTAGATGGTGACATCTTGCAAAATGTCCATATTACAGAGGAGGAAGTGCTGGATATCTTGAAATGGGTAAAGGTGGATAAATCCCCAGGACCTGATCAGGTGTACCCTAGACCTCTGTGGGACGCTAGAGAAGTGATTGCTGGGCCTCTTGCTGAGATATTTGTATCATCGATAGTCACAGGTGAGGTGCCGGAAGACTAATGTGGTGTCACTGTTTAAGAGGGGTGGTAAGGACAAGCCAGGGAACTTTAGACCAGTGAGCCTGACGTCAGTGGTGGGCAAGTTGTTGGAGGGAATCCTGAGGGACAGGATGTTCATGTATTTGGAAAGGCAAGGACTGATTAGCAATAGTCAGCATGGTTTTGTGCGCGGGAAATCATGACTCTCAAACTTGATTTGAGTTTTTTGAGGAAGTAACAAAGAGGATTGATGAGGGCAGAGCAGTAGATGTGATCTAATAAGAGGTACAGTTAGTTAGTTTGCAGATGACACCAAAATTGGAGGTGTAGTGGACAGCGAAGGCGGTTACCTCGAATTACAACAGGATCTTGATCAGATGGGCCAATGGACTGAAGTGGCAGATGGAGTTTAATTCCGATAAATGCGAGGTGCTGCATTTTGGGAAAGCAAATCTTAACAGGACTTATACATTTAATGGAAAGATCCTAGGGAGTGTTGCTGAACAAAGAGACCTTGGAGTGCAGGTTCATAGCTCCTTGAAAGTGGAGTTGCAGGTAGATAGGATAGTGAAGAAGGTGTTTGGTATGCTTTCCTTTATTGGTCAGAGCATTGAGTACAGGAGTTGGGAGGTCATGTTGCGGCTGTGCAGGACATTGGTTAGGCCAATGTTGGAATATTGCGTGCAGGTCTGGTCTCCTTCGTATTGGAAAGATCTTGTGAAGCTTGAAAGGGTTCAGAAAAGATTTACAAAGATGTTGCCAGGATCGGAGGATTTGAGCTGTAGGGAGAGGCTGAACAGGCTGGGGCTGTTTTCCTTGGGGTGTCAGAGGCTGAGGGGGTGACTTTATAGAGGTTTACAAAATCATGAGGGGCATGGATAGGGTAAATAGGCATAGTTTTTTTCCCTGGGGTGTATGAGTCCCAAACTAGAGGGCATAGGTTTAAGGGTGAGAGGGAAAAGATATAAAAGAAACCTATGAGGCAACTTTTTCATGCAAAGGGTGGTGAGTGTATGGAATGAGCTGCCAGAGGAAGTGGTGGAGGCTGGTACAATTGCAACATTCAAGAGGCATTTGGATGGGTATATGGGTTTGGGGGGGATGTGGGCTAGGTGCTGGTAGGTGGGACTAGATTGGGTTGGGATATCTGGTCGGCATGGATGGGTTGGACTGAAGTGTCTGTTTCTGTGCTGTACATTTATGACTCTAAGAAAGCATATGGGATACTTGCCTTTATTAACTGAGACACAGAATTGAGAGCAGGGAGGTGATGCTGGAACTGTATAAAATATTGTTAGCTAGAGTATTATGTGCTGTTCTAGGATCCACCGTATCGGCGGGATGTGAATACGCTGGAAAGGCTGCATAGGGAATTTACCAGCATGTTGCCTGGGCTGGAGAGCTCCAGTTATGAAGGTAGACTGGGGTCATTTTCCTTGGAGTAGCGGAGACTCTAGTGTGGCCATGAATGAAATGTATAACATTGAGGAGCATAGAGAGGGTAGGCAGGAAAGAATGCTTCCCTTTGGGTGGCATCCATGACCGGTCACATAGGTTTAAGGTAATTGGTAGCTGGTTCAGAGAAGATGTGAGGTAAATTTGTTTCACCCAGTGGGCAACAGGAATCTGGAACACTCTGTATGTAAGAGTGGTAGAGGTAGAACCCTTCGTAACCTTGAAAGAGTACATATGTGTACACCTTCGATCCTGAGGCATACAAGGCTATGGGCCAAGTGTTAGAAAATGGGGTTAGAATAGTTAGGTTGTTTTTCACCTGTACAGACTCGATAGGCTGTTTTCTGTTCTCTTGGCCCATGTCTATAAGGAAGACTTTTTGTTTTAAACCCCCTTTTTTCCCAGTTGTAGTCTCACTAGCAAGAGCTGTATCCATCCAGTCAATTCCCTTCAGGAGCTTGTATGTTTCAGTAAGAACATCTTTCTTCTAAGCTCAATTGATCTCTGTCCAACCTGTTCATGTTTTATTCAGAAGGTGTAGCCCTTGCATCCCAGGAATGAGTCAAGTGGACCTTTTTCTGAACTACTTCTAAAGCAATTGTGATTTTTTTTTTTCAAATACTGTTAGGAGTGCAAAACTGAACACTCACCTGATGCAAATTTAAGCTGAATTTGTTGAATTGTGACATTTGGGCGCTAGTTTCAGAAATGATGATGAAAATGTCATATGTTTTAAAAGCAAAACATTTGGCTCCCATGTGCACTGAAAAAGGAGATCTGAAGTCTGTATTTGACTGGCCCACATGTGAGACCAGACCCACAAATTACACTTGTCGTCTCGGGCCATGAAGTTGTACCAAACCACGACAAAAAAACTGCATCGCCTTCTGAAGGGCACTTGGAAATGGTTACTAAATGTTGCGCTCGCTCATGACACATCTGAGGAAAGGATTTTTTAAAAATTAAATTCAGGACTGCTGACTGACTTGCTGTGAGAATTTTCTAACATCTCTTCAGTTTTCCAGCATTCTTAGCAGTCAAGACTTGCTGATTTGTGGGTGGTTTTGACTGGCACCTTTTCTATTTATATTAATTGTTACTTCTGCTCCCTTGCAGTACAACATGAGTGCATTCCCCAAGCAATTCTGGGCATGGATGTCTTGTGTCAGGCCAAGTCTGGCATGGGAAAAACGGCAGTATTTGTCTTGGCTACACTTCAACAACTGGAACCTGTCACCGGACAAGTGAGTTCTGTTTTGTATTATGGACTAGGTCAGGCCATTCAAAACATTCTTAAGTGGGCGGCACAGTGGTTAGTACTGCTGCCTCACAGCGCCAGAGACCCAGGTTCAGTTCCCGCCTCAGGCAACTGTCTCTGGAGTTTGCACAATTTCCCTGTGTCTGCATGGGTTTCCTCCGGGTGCTCCAGTTCCCCCCCCGCCCCTCCCCACAGTCCAAAAATGTGCAGGCTAGGTGAATTGGCCATGCTAAATTACCCGTAGTGTTAGGTGAAGGGGTAAATGTAGGGGAATGGGTCTGGGTGGGTTGTCCTTCGGAGGGTCGGTGTGGACTTGTTGGGCCGAATGGCTTGTTTCCACACTGTAAGTAATCTAATCTAAAAGTAATCTAATCTTAAGTAGGCAGCCCAGACCATAACTTTGCAGCTTTTTCCTGTAAGTGTATAGTGAAAATTAACCAGAGTAAGCTAGCTAGGTTGACTACCACGTTTTAAAACAGACAAATTGCTGAATAAAATTACACAATGCAACATAAAGAACAGAATAAAGAACCTCTGCAGTACTCAGTCTATCCAAACTAGACTGAATTATGCTGTTCTGAATATACACAACAGTCCCAATAAGCAAACCCCCTTTTTAAAAAAAAAAGCAAAACATGGAAGAAATGCTTACAGGTTGAAGATAGAAGGGCAGACAGATAGAGAGCCTGTTTCCACACTGCTGAACTCCGAACTGGTTCTGGACTGAACTGGTCAACTAGAGAGCTGACCTTGCATTATACAGATCACTTCTAAAACACTACCACTTTGGCCAGAAGTCTCATCTATTTACATATAACCAAAAAGGCCTCTCAATAACCTTTAATCTCTGTACCAAACCAGTCTAATCGGCACCAAGAGCGGTTTATTACCCCTCTGAAAAGATCCAAGGACATAGTATCCTTGAAAAAAGGGACCGCTTTTAGAAAAAAGAAACCAGCTTTGTGACATTTGCTAATGATTGGCTGTGAGTGGGGTAGGTGATCTTTGCTTTTGTTTTGTATATTCTTAATGTGAAAGCAGTAATTGCGATTTAAAAACAGGAAACATTTGTCACAGACCAGAGGGAGAAATGAATTGAATTATTTCATTGTTCTCTTCTGTCCACAAGTAGAGGTGTTTTCTTATTTCTTTACCCATTTTAAAGTAGACTGTGTTGTGCTGTCCCCTTCTTCATGCAATTCAAGTTTTAAATCACATAACAAATGCTTTAAGCTTTATTTATGCTTTCAAACCTGAGATCAGATTGTCATGATGCATATGTGTGCACACCTATAAACGCAGGCGTGTACGCAAATGGTCCTATTCCTAATTTAGTCTACAAGTCAAAAGAAAGAAAATTTAAAAAAAACTTTTTAACAGCCTAGTGTCAAATGAAGCGCTCTTTCCGCTTTTGAGTTAAGGGGCTGCAGTTGGCAAAAGTTGCAGAATTCCTTTGAAGTTGATAAGGGCAGTCAGTTGAAATTGGTGTCCACTATTGCAATGGTCGCAAGATTTTCTTCTGGATCTCTGTTTTGAGAAAGATTTAGCCTGGAGGAGCAAATTACTGCAGATGCTGGAACCTATACTGAAAACAAAAATTGCTGGGAGGTGTTCTGCAGAGCAGTCTTGAAGTCTCTTGTTTGATTTCTAAAATCTGGAGTCTGCCACATTTAGCCTTTGGATCCTGGCTATGATGTTTGACAAACACATGAGTATGCAAGGAGTGGAGGGATATGAACCAAGGGCAGGCAGAGGGAGTAGTTTAATATGGCGTCCTGTTCGGCCTTGTGTGGGTATATGAATGGGAAGGGTTTAGAGGGGTATGGGCCAAATGCTGGCATATGGGACTAAGTTAATGTAGGATACGTGGTCGACATGGACACTTTGGACCAAAGAGTCTGTTTCCGTGCTGTATATCTCTATGATGCTATTTGTGAGATTTCCCCTGAGCCTGTGTAACTGTCCTGTGCTTTCTGTAGCTCTGACTTGTTTGCAAGATGCCTTGTAGAGATGAGTGTGGTTGGCCTTACCATTGTACTCTCTTCAGTGCTGGGATGCCTCCATTGTGTGCTCTAATTGTACAAGGTCTGATGGTTCTGTGCCAGGGATGTTAATTGTTTGTTTGTTTGTTTGTTTTTGTTTTTAGATTTCAGTCCTGGTGATGTGCCACACTCGAGAACTGGCATTCCAAATCAGCAAGGAATACGAACGGTTCTCCAAGTACATGCCAAGCGTGAAGGTAAGAGCGGGCTGCCAAGAGTGTCGCTTTCTTTATTTCGTGGTTTATTTCTTTATTTCTGTGGTTTCGTATTTTGTTTAGATTTCCCCCTCCTTGTCCAGGGGCATCCATTCTTCTTTGAGATGTGTATTCTTCTTGTTTCTGGTTTTTGTTTCGAGGGGGGAGGCGATGACCTAATGCTATTATCGTTGGGCTACTAATCCAGAAACTCGGCTCATGTTCTGGTGACCTGGGTTTGAATTCCACCGTGGGAGGTAGTGGAATTTGCACTTTTTTTTTTAAAAAAAGAAAAGCTCTGGAATCTGCTGATGATCATTAAGCCGTTGCTGAATTTCAGGGGCAAACCCATCTGGCTCACTAATATCCTCCAGGGAAGGAAATCTGCCATCCTCACCTGGTCTGACCTATGTGTGACTCCAGACCCACAGCAACGTGGGTGACTTTCAACTGCCCACTGAAATGGTCTAGCAATTCATTTGGTTCAAGGGCAATAAATGCTGGCCAACTGCGATACCTTTGTGGAACAAGTAAATAAAACAGCTGTGGGGTGTAAGTCTCTTTGGCAAGGCCAGCATTTAAAGCATTGTGCCAGTGTCACTCAGACTAATGATCCAGAGGTGGAGACTAATGCTCTGGGGACGAGATAGATGGAATGAATCCTTAAAAAAAAGTATAAAGGCAGGAGGAGTACACTTAAGAGGGAAGTCAGGAGGGCAAGCATGAGGTAGCTTTGGCAAATAGAGCAAGGAGAATCCAAAGAGTTTTTACAAATATGTTTAGGACAAAAGAGTAACTAGGGAGAGAATAGGGCCCCTCAAAAATTAAGAGGTTTATAAAATCGTTTGGGTCATGGATAGGATAAATAGACAAAGTCTCTTCCCTGGGGGTGGGGTGAGTCCAGAGCTAGATGGCATAGGTTTAGGGTGAGTGTGGAAAAATATAAAAGGGACCTCGGGCGCCTTTTTCATGCAGAGGGTGGTACATGTATGCAATGAGCTGCCAGAGGAAGTGGTGGAAGTTGGTACAATTGCAACATTTAAAAGGCATCTGGATAGGTATATGAATAGTAAGGGTTTGGAGGGATATGGGCTGTGTTCTGGCAGGAGGGACTAGTTTAGGTTGGGATATCTGGTCGGCATGGATGAGTTGGACCGAAGGGGCTGTTTTCGTGCTGTACATCTCCATAACTCTCTGACACGGTTCAAATCCCACCACAGCAGCTGTTAAAATTTCATTTCAGTCGCTGCATGTGAAATGAATTTGCGGAGTGGTAACCATCAATTATTTGAAAGACCTGTATGGTTTATTAAGTCCTTTGAGGAGAAAATCTGCTGTCCTTACATATTCTGGTCTGCATGTGACTCCAAATCTATAAGAAGATAGCCTCTGAAGCAGCCTACCCGACCACTCCATTCTAGGACAAGTAGGAATGGAAGACAATTGCTGACCTTGACAACGATGTCTGCATCCCACAAATCAGAACTTGGCAGCTGAGGCAGCATCCATGGAGATTTGCAATGTCAGTACAATGTGTTGATGACCTGGTGAAGAGAAGGTCTTCGACCTGAGGAGTTTTTTTTTTCCTGACGTGTTCCGTTCTAATTTCAGTCTCAAATAATTTGCGCTCCAAGCCAGGAGCAAACCCTCTAACAATCCCCTTAAACCTCATTCCCCAGAAGCGGAGACGGTTTCAGGTGCCCGAGCCGGAGGATGTGACTTAGTTGTGTCTCTTTGCCTGCCCTAGGTTGCGGTGTTTTTTGGTGGGCTCTCCATTAAGAAGGACGAGGAGTTGTTGAAGAAGAACTGCCCGCACATTGTGGTGGGCACCCCTGGCAGGATCCTGGCACTGGCTCGCAACAAGTCTCTGAACCTCAAACACATCAAGCACTTCATCCTGGACGAATGTGACAAGATGCTCGAGCAGCTCGGTAAGTAATGAGTTTTATACATATACAATGAGAAATAAGTTTGCTCAATAGCTAAGCAAATATCCTTTTTTTCTGAAATTCTGTCGGTCCTGAGGTTTTCAGATAGAGGATTCCCAAGCCTTAGTGCTGTGCAAGCGTACCGGTCTCTGGCCAATGTCAGTAGTTTGCAGAGTAAAGGCGATCACTGGTGCAGACTGAAGATAACGGGTAGGGAATTTACAAAGTAACTCCTAACTTCCTATCACTTCCTTTCAGACATGCGTCGAGACGTCCAGGAGATCTTTCGCATGACCCCTCATGAGAAACAGGTCATGATGTTCAGTGCCACCTTAAGCAAGGAGATCCGCCCTGTTTGTCGCAAGTTCATGCAAGATGTAATTATCCTTCTAGCTTCTTTTTGGCGTTAAGGGCCTCCATGTAAAGCTGGCCACACCTCAGTGCCATCAAAACCTAAGTTTTTATCCCTCCCCATTTTCCCCCCCCCCGCCCCAACCCAAGTCAAGAATGTAAATTTACAAAGAGATGTGCAGTAGCTCTTTAACACAATTAGTTGAGTCAGGTTAAAAGTTGGTGAAACCTTTTTCAACCTCCCCTTGGCACCAGCTTAGCTACAGTGAGGGTCAGACAGGACAGAGATGTGCGGAAGACTTGGCGGGAAGACTATCTCGGGCGAACACTTGGGTTCCGCAGTGTGGTGTGGGCAGAAATAGTTTCTTCTCCCACCCGCCACAAGGCAGCTGTGGCAGTCGGATCATGACTGGCCAATTAGTGGGCAACATAGTGAGAAACCAGCAATCACTTGACACAGACATGTACACAGAGATCATATTATCCACTGACATTGACACCACCCATCTCCTCTTGTCCCATGCAAGCAACAAAGTGCAGCCTCCCTGTAGGAAGCCTGAAAGATTAGCAACATTTTTTTTGTCAGATCCTCACTGGGAGCGACTGCAGTTTACACACACAAGTGGGCACAAACCATCTTTCAAAAAGAGAGAGATACACAGCAGAACATACTGCTAGAGGGAGAAGAAATTAGTCTTTCTTTTCCCTCCTCCATACATCCACATACATGCGCACACATTCCCAGCACCCAATAGCTGTTGGTGTGGGGGGCGGAATATGGCACCTAGAATACCTTTCGAGACACATCACACCACTGCTCCCCAACCCTACTCCCAAACCCCTACCCCTACCCCTTCCTCCCAGTGCAGCAGAGAACCTCAGCCAGTGCAGCGGGCGAGAGCGATGCGGATGGCCGAGTGCTGACCCCTTGCGCGGAGATCCGTGATGAGGATCGATGTCCGGAGCCCTGGAACTGAGGAGGAAGACGACACCGCCGGCCAGCAGTGGAGCAGGAGGAGCTCTATCCTTTTCCGTGTTGGCTTTGGGTGATGGTTCCAGGGTTAAGACCAACTGCCTTGTTGATCGTGCAGAGGGGAACAATTGCTTACTCTTTTCTTGCTATTATTGGGGGAGAAGTTCAGTGCAGAGAAGACCAAGCTAAAGGCTTTGTTAACTGGTGATGAATGGCTAGGTTGAAGAGACAGCAGCATCCCCTCAGCCAATCCTTCAAACTCAGAAATCCTTTAACTGTGTTAATTGAGTTGAAGTGGGCAGTAGTCTGCAAGGAATTCAATAGAAATTTAAGGAGCAAGGAGTAATCTCAATGCTGTCACGTTTTCCCAGATGTAAACTCGTATCTAGAAATACCCCCCAGTTCTCTGAAGCTTATTTGGACTATCTGCTGCAGTGCAGAGTTTTTACTTTCCCACCCTTTTTCTGCAGAAAAATTCAGTTTCCTGATTTTTTTTTTCACTGCCTTCTGAGATGTGCAAGTTGCTTCAGCAAGATGACTTGCTCTTCTTTCGGGTTCCTGAAAGGCTCCTCGAAGCCCAGGCTGAGACGCCAGAGCAGTACTGCCCCTGTCAGAGGGTGCCTTTTTTCAGATGAAGTGCTAAACCAAAGGCTGCTTCCCCCTCTAGGTGGATAAAGAAGATTCTGTGCCTTTATGGGTTAACTCCCTGGGTTAATATTTATCCCTCAACCCCACATGACTAAAATTATCTGATTTTCACTAAGTTGATATTTACAAATTAGCTGTCTGATTTCCTACTTTATAGCAAAGACTGCACTTTTCTTTTAAAAAAACCTAATTGGCTGTAAAGTTTATTGAGGGCATCCTCTGGACCTGTAAGGGCAGTGTAGGATTACAAGACCTGCTTTCCTTTCTTTATTCCAAAGAAAGCAAGCCTGACCTCCTAACATTGCTTCGTAAACTTCAGCTGCACAGATTTTTTTTTTAAATTTCCCCTCTGTGTCATTGCAAGTATATGTTGGGTTTGTAATGGCCAGGTGATCTTTTAATGTCAATGTTCAGCCCTTTTGACAGTGCAGTACTGCTTCAGTCTCATACTGGAGTGACACTTACGGTTTTTGTGCTCAAAATTGCCTTGAAGTGCAGCTCCAAACCTTAGTGGCACGGTGGCTCAGTGGTTGGCACTGCTGCCTCACAGCACCAGGGTCTCGGGTTCTATTCCAGCCTTGTGGAGTTTGCACACCCTCCCTGTGTCTGCGTGGGTTTCCTCCAGGTGCTCCGGTTTCCTCCCACAATTCAAAGATATGCAGGTCAGGTGAATTGGCCATGCTAAATTGCCCGTAGTGTTAGGTGCATTAGTCAGAGGGGAATGGGACTGGGTGGGTTACTCTTCGGAGGGTCGGTGTGGACTTGTTGGGCCGAAGGGCCTGTTTCCACTTTGTAGGGAATCTAATCTAATCAAAATCCTGGCACCAATTTGCCTATTCAGCCAGTGCTGAATAAAATTGTTCATCCTTCAAATTGTCAGTAGGAATTCAACTTGGATTGTGGGTAGAGCAGCTGTCTCTTAACCGTAACTTTACATTACCTTTACAATAGCTTGGCATTGTGGACAAACATACCATTAGCAGCAGGGCATAAAATTTCAACTTTACACACCATCCAATCTCCTCGTGGCAATGTGCCCTTTTGTCCAGATGCAGACCCGGGCAGTAGCCAGGCAGTGGGATTGGTTTAGCCTGGTAGGTTAAACAACAGTGGTGGTAAAAACCCTCCTACGGATATGTTGTATGTTGGAAATGTAATCAAAAAATTGCTGGGATGTGCTCAGCAGATCAGAGTCCTGGTTAAGCAAGACAAAGTTAATGTTTCAGCTTGATGGACTTTTGTCATATATGGCGAGACTTGGCGGCCAACCAACAGTGTCGCGATCGGACATAAATTTATTGTTGTCCAGATCACTTCACATCGTTAAATGATCACTTAAATTTGGCTTACATATGGTATCATCTTACCAGCTTAAGTTATTGTTTTTAAAAAAGTTTTGTTTTTCTACTTTTCATTTCTAAAAATGGAATTAATTTGACAAATTGTTTTTCAACTCTGATCTCAAGGTATTAGATCCTCCCTTTCTCACAGCTTAAATTCACCCAAGTAAATTTAACTTGAAAAAAAGTTTTATAAATATTTATCTACCCCGTTCTATCATAAAGATGCTGGCTGCTGTTGGGCAATGTTCAACCAGATGCCAACCTGCATCATTTCAGAACTAAGGCAAATAAAGGTGGAGATTGTCCAGATGAAATAAGGGAGCACCTCTTCTTGCAAGTTCCTCCCACACCATCCTGACTTGGACAATATCGTCAATCCTTCACTGTTTCTGGGTCAGAAACCTGGCACTGCTTTCCTGAAAGCACAGTGGATGTAATTGCATCACGTGGGCTGCCAGTTACTGAAAATGGCTCTTCACCAGAATTTTAATTCCTCTATCTCGAAATAAGAATCTAGTGATGACCGTGAATCCATTGTTGATTGTAACTTGTCTGGTTCGCTAAGTCCTTTAGGGAAGGAAGCGACTCCAGACCCACAGGAATGTAGTTTACTCTCAACTGCCTTCTGGGCAATTACAGGTGGCAATAAATGCTGGCGTAGCCAACGATGCCCTCATCCCGTGAATGAATAAAGAAAAAAGACCTGCTTGTAATGGCAATTAGGGACGGCCAGTAAATGCTGGTCTGACTACCCATCTCATGGCAGAGCTCTTGCTCTTTATGCCCACTTCCCATGAATTCCTAAATAGTTTTTAAAATCATCAAGTTAAATACGGTAACAAGCTTAAGAGGCTGAATGGCCACCTCCTATATTCAACTAGTAATGCTGCTTTAAAATGCCAAACTTGTATTGTCTGCAAAAACGTATCTGACCACTTTGCAAGCAGAGTGTAATATAAATTCGGCATCATTAACACATGGGAAAGAGATTTAGAAACTGATCTACCTTGAACAGATGAGGGTGAAGCAATGTCCATTTTGGTTTGGATGAGTTTCCCCATTCCCAGCCCTTGGGTTATGCCGACATGAGATTGTATGGTGTTTTGGATGCATTTGAGTTTTGAAAATATGGAGAGAGAGAGAGAGTATATAGGATGTTATTATTTTATGCATTAGATGTTTGTATGTTCTTTTTAACCATTTGACTGAGAGTTGCGTTCTGGAGGGAATTGGTTTGCAGTTAAGAATGATTTATTTAGTACAGCAAACTGATTTCTAAATTCCCAGTTTATGGTTCAGCTTAAAGTATTCCAAAGCAGGCTTAAACCGAAATGTCTTAAACTTAAATCCATATCAGCATTGCTTTGCAGATCTGTTGTGGCTGTTTTCTTTTCAATAGAGGCATTCAATTTACATTTGCTTGGGAAGTTAATGAAGTGGTGAGATGGGAAATAAGTAGCGACAGTTTTTGTTTGAATCCTGTCTTGTCGTTTTATGTTGGGAGCTGTTAATATGTGGGCTGTTGAGCACAGTTTACACAGCTAATCCTTGTTAATCCAGTCTGCAAGTGTTTTTATCATTTATGAACTTTCAGCCAGTTGGGATGTAGGCCTGCTGGTGAAGACTGAAAGGGTTTCCGTATAAAGATCGAGAGCTCTCCCACAAGATATAGCAATATGCTGCTAATATGTTTCAAACCTGAAACATGCCCCTCAATGTAAGATGTAGAAATGATGGGTTAGGGAAGTGGCATTAGTTGTCAAACTCAGCTTCCTGCAGGTTCTGTTCCGTAATTACCGGACCCCACCCTGTTCCTCCCCTTCCCCAGTGTTTCCAATTAAGTAACAACTTGGTTTTAAGTTTCCCATGCTTGTTTTCAGATCTTTCCCTACCCTCATCCCTCCCTAGCTTGTAATATCCAATCCTACAAATTAGTGGGGTTTCCATTGACTGTGACATCTGCTGCTAGGACCCTAAACTCTGGAGTTCCCTCCGTAAACCTCATTGCTACTTTCTGCTGCCTCAAGATGCTCCTTAAGCCGTTCATCTTGAGAATGCTTTGTGAGGGTTGACTGTTTCAAGTGGGCTATGTTTGTTTTGTAGTGTAGAAATTGAGCATTGTTGAGAAAAAGACCCATTTTGTCAAAGCTTTTTGACTTCAGCTCATCAGGATGATTGCAAGCACACCAATGATGTTTTATATTGTATGAGACAAGACTGCTGACGAGTTGGTAAGTGGGTGCTGGTAGAGGCTTGCCACTGAGTACACTAGTCTCATGATGACTGACTGCTGAGCTCTTTTAGAATTTAAACCAGTTACACTAGCTGCCATATTACAATTCGCTGTCAGTCATCAACTAACTAGTGTATTCTCCATGGCAGGTCCTTGATCAGTCAGAATCTCCGTATCAACCAGTCAGCACTCTTTTCTCATACAGTTTGCTGTTTGCCTTTACGGAGGTATTCTTGCAAGTGGCGCAATGCGGGCAAGATAAAAAGTTTTAGCAAAACCTTTTTTTTTCAACAATGTACAAGGCAGTGTTGTGGAGGTTTGAAACTCTAAATAAGTTGTTGTCAACCTGTCAAATCTTCCATCTCTATATTAGATGTTAACCCCGAATTCCCCTTTTAAAAGCTCTAATTCTCTTAAATGTATTGTAAATACTGATAGCCGATCCTGTTAATTTTGCCCTGGTAGTATTCTTAACAAACAAAAAATTAAATGCCATCTGTTTCATATGGAATTCTGTCTATAGATTGCAACAGCTGTCATTGACTGATTCAGTTTGGGGGAAAAAGTTGCTGAAAATGTGCAACAGGCCTGTCAGAATCTGGAAGTGGGGCTGAAAGGTTTCTTCATTACTGTCAGGTCTGAAATAAGAGGATTGACAGGACCCCTGACCTTACAATGTTGCCTGAGTTAAATGAAGTTTGGTATTGGGCATGACAGGGTAAATGGTAATGGGGCTATAAGGAGGATGCTGGGTAGGTGGTAACGGGGCTGCCTGGAGGATTCTGGGTAGGTGGTAATGGGGGTTGCCTGGAGGATGCTGGGTAGGTGGTAATGGGGGTTGCCTGGAGGATGCTGGGTAAGTGGTAATGGGGGTTGCCTGGAGGATGCTGGGTAGATGGTATTAGGGCTGCCTGGAGGATGCTGGGTAGGTGGTAATGCGGCTGCCTGGAGGATGCAGGGTAGAGTCCTGGTATGCTGACCTCTTTCATGGTACTGCTGAGCAGACGTTCCTATTCCTGAACCTTTGGGTCAACCAGGCGTAGCTCATTTGGCGAAATTGGACAGCAGGGGACACATGTCCACTTGTCAGTGGACAGGGCTGATTTTAATTCCACTTAATTTAACGGGAGGGAAACTGGCTGCAGTGCTCCTTTCAGGTCATCGAGCAACCCAGGACAGGAAACCTTCATGCTGAATTGAATGCCTTTTAACGAAATCCTTGGCTGATTGTAGTAAGCGATCTTATTTTTCTTCTTAACAGCCACAACAGATTGCTTTGCTTTTTTCCTGGTATTAATTGCTTTCCTTTCATTGCAATCCTGGTGGGCTTGAAATTCCTCCTGTCAGTAATTTTTCAAATTACACTTCCTGCAGGAGGCATTCCACCTTGTTCAACTCTTTGGGGGACTGGTCTATCATCTGAGAGTCTTGTATTGATGTTTATGGAAATGAGGGTAGGGGAAAATACTGCAAGATTTAAAAAGAAAATTCATATCAGTTACGGTGGCTCAGTGATTAGCATCAGAGGTTGCCTCACAGTGCCAGAGACTCAGGTTCAATTTCAGCCTCAATCAACCATCTGTGAGGAGTTTGCACATTCTCTGCGTGGGTTTCCTCTGGATGCTCCAGTTTCCTCCCACAGCTCAAAAATGTGCAGGTTAGGGTGAATTGGCCATGCTAAATTGTTCCATGTTCAGGGGCCTGTGGGCTAAGTGCATTAGTCAGAGGAAATGTAGAGTAATAGGGTCGGGGAATGGGTCTGGGTGGGTTACTCTTCGGAGAGTCGGTATGGTCTTGTTGGGCCAAACGGCTTGTTTCCAAATTTAGGGATTCTACGTATTCTGTGAATTTCCATTGATTGTACAGCACAGAAACAGTCTATTCACCCAGACTGGCCCATGCTCACATTGATGCTCCACACAAGGCTTGCCATACATTAGTTTATTTAGCCATAGCCTCATTGATTTCTTCTGCGTTCTTGTCTAACTTCCATTTAAATGCATTTGTCTGCCCATTGTTATTTAATGCCTTAGTGGTATGTTCCCTTGGTAATGTTACAGGGCAAATTGCGTTGGTGTCACCCCAGCTTACCATTGCAGCAACACATGCACAACGCAGTGTGTCCTGGATATGGTCCAGATGCTGGCAAATGGGACTAGATCAGTTGAGGATATCTGGTCGGCGTGGGCGAGTTGGACCAGAGGGTCTGTTTCCATGCTGTCACGTCATGTGATCAGTGCAGCCTTGTATATTCAAAGCTGCTCCTGAATGTCTGCTCATTCTTAATTATTAAGACAGGCGGCTTTTGAGACATTGGTTCTTGAAGACTAGTTAAGTGGACTCATTCCCCTTTGCTTCCTTCCTCCACAGGATCCTAAAACCCCCTCATGTAATTCCCAATGTGTTTTCCGAAACAAATCAACTAACACCTTAGTGCCTTTGGGCGCCCTTTACTCCCTTATTTCTGCTCCCTATTTTCTCTGCCATTTGTCTATAAACATTTTTGACACTCCAGTGTTTCTTGAATTCCAAGATACAACTAATGCACTTTGATGAGGATAGATGAATGTGTAAGAAGAGGCTTAGGCTGATTGGCCTGTGTTTGTGCTGTAACGTATAAGCAAAGATGTTCAACCTGCCAGACCTCTCGAAGAGTATGTTACTATTACCCAGCCCACAGGCTTTTAATTTAGCTCCCTGTTTAAGTCCCTGTCTAAATCGTGACTTTGAAACTATTGTTTGCTGAGTTCTATCATCTCCTTAACAGTTTAAGCAGTTTGCAGACATTGGACCGGATTCCAGACTGAAACCAGTTAAAGGTGCCACCCCTATCCAGATTGTGGTGCCCTTGGGCATTTCGCGGAATCGTAAGGAGTTACAACACAGGGGGAGGCCTTTCAGCTCATCGAGCCTATGCCAGGGCTTTGTAAAAACCAAAAATCTAATTAGTACCCACTCCCCTGCTTTTTCCATAGATGATCTGCCGTTTCTTTTTGGTCCTTTTCTAAGTGCATATGTATATATAAATATATACATGGTTTTCTTTTGAAAAGTTCTGATTGAATCTGGTTTCACTGCTCTTCAGGCAGTACATTCCAGGTGCAGAAACAAATTTCTCCTTGTTTTGCCTCTGGTACTTTTGTCCAGGGCATTAAATCAGTGTTTTCGAGTCCTGCTAGTTTTTATCATTTGTTTGACCCTGGTTATTGTTTGGCCATTATGGTGGTAAATGCACTCATAAAATTGCTCCCACACTATCAGCTTATGTTTAGTAATGAAGAGTTTTGGAGACTGTCATGAAGTAGTCTCCAAGCTGTTAATTAGTATTTCCACCGCCGCCACCCGGTCGACCATCGAATAGTAGGCTATTTGGCCAATGAATCGGCTCCGCCATGTCATGAGATCGTGGCAGACCTGATAATCCTGAACTCCAATTTCCTGTGATTTCTCCATCAGTCTTGATTCCCTTACAAATGAAAAATCTATCTCCCTAGAATATACTTACCAACCCAGCTTTGACTGCCCTCTGCAGTAAAGGATTCCAATGATTCCTGACCGTCTCAGAAATGAAGTACACCCTCTTCTCTGTTTGAAATGGGCAACCTCACACTCTGAGATTTCCCCTTTCTGGATTCTTCCCAAATGTGGAAGTAACATGTCCACATATAATGTGTGTAACTCCTTAAGAATCTTGTATGTTTCAATAAGGTAACCTCTGATTCTTCTAAACTCTAATCGGTATAGGTCCAACCTACTGAACCTCTCCTAATAGAACAATCCCTCCATACGCATGATCAACCCAGTGAACCTTCTCTGGACAGCTTCAGTTGCCAGTATATGTTCCCTTGAATAAGGAGGTCAATACTGTTGCATGTTATTTTGTAATCCCTTCTATTTGTAATAAAGGCCAGCGTTCCACTTACCTTCCCTATTACCTACTAAACTGGATGTTTTTAAGATTTAAAGGACTCCCAAAGCCCTCTATGCTGCAGTCTTTCCATATTTAATTAATAATCACCCCATCAATTCTTCCTGCCAAAGTGCATAACCATATACTTTCCCACATTATATTCCTCCTGCCAAGTTTTTGTTCACTCGCCCAACCTGTGTATGTGTCCCTGCAGACATTTTGTCATTCTCACCACTTGCCTTCTCACCTAATTTTGATTGATTGTTTCCCCTTAACCCTGTCTCCTCTGGAAAGAACAGCTCCCATTTTCCCCAGTCAGTGTCTCCCTCACCTCATCCCATTAGCTCCATTCTAGTAAGTCTCTTACACACCCTTTCGCAAAGTCTCAGCGTCCTTCTTGAAGTGTGGAATCGGGGCTTGACCACGCTGCTCGAGGTGAAGTCAAATCAGATTCCATAATATTTCAGTGGAACTTCCTTGCTTTTGTACTCTGACTCAACATAACATCAAGGATCCTGTCTGATTTGCTTTTTGAAAGACCTTTTCAAACCCAAAAATTTGTGGATACACCTGACCACCCAAAGAATGGTATCCAGAAATGGAAAAATGTATTCCGACTGGGCCCGACCAGTAATTTATAATGGCTTAGTAGAATCCGCTGGTTTTTGTGTTTTTGTTTTTAAGTTAAACCTCTTTACAACCAATACTTCAGTTATTTTTCTAAACCTGCTAGATTTCTCCACTCTCCCCCTTCTCATGCTGGGGAACTTGGAGAATTGATTTGCAGCGGAGTATGTCCTGTCATCGACTGCTGGTTGCAGGAGACCTGCTTTGGCATTTTCTTTTGCTGTCCTTCCGATGTTGAGGTTTCTGATGAGTTGTTGTACCCCAGAAGGGTTGGTACCTTACTCATGTGACCGGTTGAGATGTGCAAATGCAGATGACCAATGAGCACATTGTCTGACCTCACACAGCAACTGGCCACGATTTTACTTTTGTTGACAGAGCTCCAAGAGCAACAGATGCCCTAAGCGGATAGAGGCAGAAATCAAACCTGTTCTATTTTCCCTTTTCTTTTGCCAGCTGTAAAAGCCATGATATTTTTGAGACTGTTAAGTTGAACAAATCACAGAATGTTCATACCTGGGGACAACAAGGCAATTAATATTTTATTGGCAGTGTGTTGGAGTCAGGAAGTCTTGCTGCTGTTATACAGGATTTTGGTGAGGTTCAGTTACTGCTTACAGTTTTGATTCTGCCTCGCAAGGAAGGAGTTGGCCTTTCAGTGGGTTCTCATGTGAAAGGTGAATGAAATGGCTCAATACTCTCTTTAGAAGAATGAGAGTGATCTCATTGAAATGTCTAAAATTCTCAGTGGAGTTTAAGAGGCTGTGGAGACCGTTTTCCCCAATTTGGATAAATTGGCAGGGGCGGGAGCAGGCATAATCTCAGATTAAGGGATCAACCACTCCATACTGTGAAGGGACATTTCTTCCCTCGGCATTGTGAATGGTTGACATTCTCTACAGTGGGTGCCCCATCACTATGTATATTTAAGACAGGAGGGTAGAGTTTTGGGCAGTAAGGGAATTGATGGCTGTGGTGACAGGGCAGCAAGCTGAGGTAAAAGACACATATTTGGGTGGTGGAGGAGGCACTCCGGGGAGGGAGGTACTGAATAACATGCACCTCGCTC
The DNA here is from genome assembly GCF_004010195.1 of Chiloscyllium plagiosum. Lineage (NCBI taxonomy): Eukaryota > Metazoa > Chordata > Chondrichthyes > Orectolobiformes > Hemiscylliidae > Chiloscyllium > Chiloscyllium plagiosum. Next base: position 26,270,279 of record NC_057746.1, on the reverse strand, counting down.
TTGGTTTTAACTTTTGGGATTTAATTGTAGCAAAGTCCTCCTACAATCTACCAATCCTGAAACTAGACAACTTGGCACGTGCCAGGAACAGAGATCCTTTCTGCATAATCCGGCCGCACAATCGATGAAGAACTTACGTATCCATTTAAAATGGCAACAATGCGGTGACTTCAGGTTCCTTCCACGCCTGATTTGGCTGGGTCTTCCAGGATATTTGGAGAGCAGGAGGTCATTCATCCCCCTTGAACCTATGGCTCCGTTAAATTTGGTTACAGCTAATTAACTTGGTCCATCCACCTTGGGCTCGTCACTCCTTAACTACCCTACCATTGCCCTTAACTGTCAGTTCCAGCTGAGTTAGCCTCTTCGTTCTGTGATCCATGTCGTTAATTTCTAATTGCTGTTAAGATACAGAGAAATGAGGAACACAAGGAATTTATATTCTTTTAACTTCCCAATCAAGGGAATCGCTTGTAGACTTTGACTCATTTTAAGCCCTTGTTTAGAGCATCTTTTAATTTGTTGTGTGGCACAAGAAGCAGTGTTTTGTTGCTTTGTAGGAAACTTAGCTGAGGGGTAGAGAGGATTTCAGAATGGTGTGACCCTTGTTCTTGAATTTTAAAATATGGATGTACGTTTCTCAAAGAGTCAGCGACCTTCCCCTTGGCACCTTTTCATTTGACATCAATACAAGACTCTATCTATCCTTGCTTCTGCTTTCAGGACAATTGAAAAGGGATAGGTAGAGGTTTAGAACTGCCTTGTGCGGTCAGGCTGGGCCAGGTTGTCGAGCGGGAATGTCTCAGATCGGGAAAGCTTGTGGGGAGGGGCGTGCCAAGAGGGGGGCGTGGATTTAACAGCGGGGTAATTTGCTTCACAGCCGATGGAGATCTTTGTGGACGACGAAACCAAGCTGACTCTGCACGGGCTGCAGCAGTACTACGTGAAGCTGAAAGACAACGAGAAGAACCGCAAGCTTTTCGACCTGCTCGATGTTCTGGAGTTTAATCAGGTACCCACGGTTCCCCATAAAGCCGAGGGTGGGGGTGGTGGAGGCAGCGGCACTGCTAACACTTGTGTGCGTTTGTACCAACATCTCAATGGAGTGAAAAGGCAGGTTATGACCTTTTGCACGGACCGCCTTTAAGAAGGAGCTGCTGTTTAAGCCTGGCATTCTGCTTTATCTTTTCTAAACAAGTTGGTTAGCGGTTCGGTAAACTAATTGACTTCGTGAGACGTTTTGCATTTCAGGGGAGGGCTAGTGTTAGGTTTGGTTGTTTAAGAAGACAAAAATACCCCGGTGAGTGGAATTTCCATGGAGTTACGTGGAATGTTGGTTTCTGTCTCACACCCGTTGGTATTGCTTATTAAATTCAATGCAAGGTGAAGTTGCAGCAACACATTAAGCAAAGTCTAGGTTGTGTGTGTTAGGAAGAAAGACCTACAATTATATCATGACTTTGCAATTAAATGATGTCCTAAAATGTTTTACAGCAAAGAATTAGCTTTAAAGTTCAATTTCTGTTGTACTGTCGCAGTCATTTTGGATGCGGCAAGCTCCCATGAGGTGCAATGTGATAACAATCAGAAGAACTTTAAGCAGAGTTTGCTGAGGGATCAATATTGGCCAGGCCAACATAGGTAACTCATAGGATCCTGTCTTTTACAACCGCCTGCTTGGATGGGTTTCAGATTGGCATTCATCTAAAAGTCAGCACATCTCCAACTATGCAGCATTCAGTGTCAATACTGCACTGGATCACCAGCCGAGATTTTTGGGCTTGAGTTTCAAGAGTGGAACTTGTACCGGCAGTGGTGGTAAGGTTAAGATTGAACTTTGAAGGAGAAAAATTTTTAAAATTTGTGTTCATTGAAAATGCTGACAAATCATGTCAGATTCTTCTCCCGGTAGCCAAGTGGGTAACCAGGCTTATCTGTTTGGTGCTCGGTCATGTTGACCACAAAACTACCAGATTGGACCCCTGGTAATTAAGAACCTGGAATTATTGTCAGTGCAAATTAGCAAGGTTTTCCACACCACAACGAATCTTGTGACCTGTAGAGGAAGTGAAAGCATGTGTAGAGGCTTGACTGTAGTGCCCTTACAGGCAAATAATCTGCTGGCACTGCCTGTCTAGACTATGATGTGTAGAATGTCCACTTCTGCTGAAGTGGCACAGAGCTGCCACTGTTTGTGAAACGACAACCCAGCCAAGGGAGAGTAATGTCATGTATCCATTAATTAAAATAGATTAAATATTACCAAAAGAGTAGAAAACTAAAATTATACAAACAGAAGTTGATCCATATGGGTCATCTTTACTTTTATAATATTCAGTTTTGACTGGATTTTGGTGGCAAGGCTGGCACGAATAGTTGTAAGCTGCCCTTGGCAACAGGACACTTTTGAGCCATAATGATAGTATTCCCTCATTAAGGGAGCGTGGACGCAGATATAAAAATGATATTCAATGGATGGACATAGTCCCACTGAGATTGCTGCATTATCCAATTCTGGCATCTGGCACTGCCCTAATTTTTGCCAGTCTACAATTGGCAGCCACGTTTTCAGCTGCCTGGGCCCTACGTTAGGTAATTCCTGCCATGCCCCAACCCCTCTGCCTCTGCTCTTGTCTTTCAATGCTGAGAGACAGTGAGAACTGCAGATGCTGGAGATCAGAGTCGAAACGTATGGCGCTGGAAAAGCACAGCAGGTCAGGCAGCATCCGAGGAGCAGGAGTATTGATGTTGATTAAAGGCTTATGTCCGAAACGCCGATTCCTGCTCCTAGGATGCTGCCTGACCTGCTGTGCTTTTTCAGCGCCACACTTTTTTCAACTTTTAACACTGAGATTCAGTTATCAGTCATCTGCCCTAACAACGTGATAGCTTTAACGTTAAATACTACATGGCCCTCACTCCCTATAGGATGCTTCACTGCATAAAGGTGCCATGTAAATGCAAGTTTTTATTGAGGTATGTTGGGGAACATCTGAGATTCTCAGTCACCATCCACTTGCACTTCAGACTTGAGCCAAAGCAGTACAATTCTAGATCGTGATTGCACAAACTTTGGCTGTTTCTCAGGTGAGCACTTTAGAGATGAACTCCTGTTAGTACATACCTTTATTGTGTACAAGATGGTGAGAGCCTGCTATGGTGTTTATGTCACGTTTTTGCGGAAAGCTGCAATAAATTGCACTTTGTTTTTATTTTTGAAAAGCAGTGTGAGAACTGAAATTAAATTATTGAGTTTTTCTTTTATGACCAGTGAGATAATTGATTTTGCCAACTTAATGCATCAAATTCGCTTTCTCTGCAGGTGGTTATTTTTGTGAAGTCGGTTCAGAGGTGCATTGCCTTGGCACAGCTCCTGGTTGAGCAGAACTTCCCCGCCATAGCCATTCACCGGGGCATGCCCCAGGAGGAGAGGTTTGTGCAGCACTCTTGTCTTTTAGATGGTCATAGGAGAGTGGTCTTTAGACCAGTGCTCAGTCCAGAAGGGAACTGAAGGTTTACCTTTTAGACCCACTTGAGAGAACGTGTGCTGACTCTTTGAAAACTCTTGACCCAAACCCTTGCTCTTTCCCCCTTACCTTGCCCAAATATTCCATCTTCAAGTCTATATAGCCAGTTTACTTTTGCAAGTTTCTATTGAATCTGCTTCCACCACCCTCTCAGGCAGTTCATTTCCCTATCCGAACACACTAAGTAAATGTTTCTCCATCCTATCTAGCTCTCTGTTTCTTCTGCCAGTTTTATCAGCCATTGGGTGCAGGTTACCACCCATCCTACCTGTGGCAGCAGTCTCCCAACACAGTTTTTCTCAGAAATGTCAGTTTTGAGTAGCTTTTGTGGGATGTGGTCTTATCTTTTTCCACTTTCAGATAACTAACCTTGGTTTATGTACTCAAGCGTGCAGAGCTGCGGCAAGGGTGAGAGAAAGGCCTTGTGACCTCAGGACCTTTTCGGGGATTCTTCCAGGACCAAAGGGAGGGTTTCACCACCAGTGGTACCACCTCTCTGTCCTTCCCACTCCTCCTGTCGCTTCTCTCGCCCGCGCGCTCTCTCTCCCGCCCTCACCCAATTCCACCTTTGGCCGACTGTGTGTGAAGTTTGCACATTCTCTGATTCTGCATGGGTTTCCTCCTGGTGTTCCAGTTTCTTCCCACACTGCAAAGATATGCAGGTTAGCTGGATTGGCCATGCCATTATAATCTGGATCAGTGGTGCTGGAAGAGCACAGCAATTCAGGCAGCATCCGAGGACAGGCAAAATCGACGTTTTGGGCAAAAGCCCTTCATCAGGAATAAAGGCAGAGAGCCTGAAGCGTGGAGAGATAAGCTAGAGGAGGGTGGGGGTGGGGAGAGAGTAGCATAGAGTACAATAGGTCAGTGGGGAAGGAGATGAAGGTGATAGGTCAGGGAGGAGAGGGTGGAGTGGATAGGTGGAAAAGGAGCTGGGCAGGTCGGACAAGTCCGGATGGGCGATTTGGTTGATTGGTGCGGGTGTCTCGGAGATGTTCCCTAAAGCACTCTGCTAGGAGGCGCCCAGTCTCCCCAATGTAGAGGAGACCGCATCGGGAGTAACGGATACAATAAATGATATTAGTGGAAGTGCAGGTAAAACTTTGATGGATGTGGAAGGCTCCTTTAGGGCCTTGGATGGAGGTGAGTTGCCAGCTGCGTTTCATACAGATATCAATCTTCCACTGTCCAGTGGGATTCAAATCTACCTCCCAACTGCTAGGCTGAGTAGTTTCTTTTCCTGGCTGCAAGTGAATGGAGATGGAGGTGTCGTGGTATTGTCACTGGACCAATAATCCAGAGAACTCAGGCCATGGGTTTGTGGGATTTAAATTTCCTATAGTGTCCAGGGATGTGTAGGTCAGATAGATTAGTCATGGGATGTGCAGTGTTACAGGAATAGGGTAGAGGGCTGAGTCTGGGTGGGATGTTTTTCGGAGAGTCGGTGTGGACTTGTTGGGTCGAATGGTCTATTTCTACACTGAAGAGATTCTATGATTCTGTGAAATTTGGTTCACTCAACCATAATTCACATTGTAATGAGCATTCACATGCTACCATCCATCTCCAGTTTTCTCCTACAACCCGCTCCTCTGACAAGTTTTGCTCATCTTAATGGAATGTTTCTCCCTACGCCTCACTTTACTTCACCGGTGCAGGTGTAACTGCTGGGTGTCAGTGAGCTCTCCAACTATTGAGAACCTCTCATCGACCCCCATGGTGCATTGTTAATGTACTAATGACCACAGGTAGGGGAGCCCCTGGTTGAGTTTTGTTGCCTTGCTCTAACAGAGACTCTGAAGCAATTTGGAATGTGCCTTACTTCCTTACAACTAACTTCAGGACCATTGTACTTTTTCCCCTGTCCCAGGACCTGTGTGCTTTCTCCTCTTCTACCACCAACCTCCACCCGCCCCAGCCCACAGATTCATCCGCACACGCTGAGGACTCAGTTAAAAGGTTGCAGCGAATTTGTTAAATTTTTTTTTCTTTCTTTAGGTTATCTCGATACCAGCAGTTCAAGGATTTCCAGCGACGGATACTGGTTGCCACCAACTTGTTTGGCCGTGGGATGGACATCGAGCGAGTCAACATTGTATTTAATTATGATATGCCAGAGGATTCTGACACCTACTTACACAGGGTATAGTGCCCTTTGATGCATTACTGAAGCAAAAGTGTTCTCTTCATTGTGGTGAACTGAGTGCTCAACATGATAACAGTTTGGTGACTTAACATCTTTCAATTTCAGGTACTCCTGCCTGGAGATTTGGGATCTATTTCAGTCTCCTGATTTTTAGTACCTGCACCATTTTTGGCTGGGTCCTAAGCACTGGTATTTCCTTCTTGCACCCTTCTTTCTCTCTACCTCCCCTCTCTTTCTTTAAGATGTTCCTTATGGCCTATATCTTTGACCAAGCTTCATTGAACTAATGCCAAATCTTATGTAAGGCTTAATCTTATGTAAGGCTTCAGCAAGTTTGCTATCTTAAAGAGGTTATGCAAGCTGCCATTATACTGATGCCAGCTGCTTTCCGTACAGATATCAGTCTTTCATTGCCCAGACTTGGGATTCAAAGCCACCTCCTGACTGCTGGGCTGAGAAGTTTCTTCTCCTGGCTGCAAGTGAATGGAGATGGTGGTGTCGTGGTATTGTCACTGAACCAATAATCCAGAGGGTTTAGGATGTGGGCTTGTGTGATTTAAATTCTTAAGATCAGCAACTGAATGTGAAAATCAACAAATAATGGAGCATAAGCTGAAGGGTGACCTTATTGAGGTTTATAAAATCAGGAGGGGCATGGATAGGGTGAATAGACAAGGTTGTTTCCCCAGGGTAGATCAGTCCAAAACTAGAGGGCGTAGGTTTAAGGTGAGAGAGGAAAGCTTTAAAAGGGTCTGAAGGGGTAACTTCCTCAAACCGAAGGTTGTGCATGTATAGAATGAGCTGCCAGTGGCGGTGGTGGAGGCTGGTACAATTGCAATATTTAACATGGATGTGTATATGAATAGGAAGGGTTTAGAAAGACATGGGCCAAATGTTGGTAAATGGAACTAGATTAATTTAGGAAATCTGGTTTGACCGAAGGTTCTGTTTCCATGCTGTACAGTTGTGAATGACTAAATCAAAACACATTTATTTCACCGTCCTTCAGTGAAGGTAATCCTTCTGTTCTTGCCCAGTTTATATGTGACACCTCCCCTCTGAAATAACCTTGCAAGGTACTCTGTTCAGGGGAAGTTAGGGATGGGCAGCAACTGCTGACCTTGCCAGTGCTGCCCACACTCTGCGAAAGAGTAAAAAGGCTTAAGGGGGAGATCCAGTGTGGAATGATCATGGAGCAATCTCAGCTCAGCTTGCAGTGGTGCCAAACTCAATCTTGTTCCAATGCTGTTTGCCACTATCACTCCAAAAAGACACAGGTTGTTGTTAATTACATAGTGTAGGGGTGTGCTATGGTCTTCAGAGATTTTGAGTTGACTGCGAAAGACTCGGTATCTGAGCTGGATGATTTTCTTGGGGTTACTGTCATTGGGACTGTGATATTTTGTCCTCTACAAAGCAGTGACCTAAATGCTAAGTGCAGTCCTAACAGTAAAAGATGTGGCAGGTTTCTCGTTGCTGGTAAATGCCCCACTGGGCATTCTCTCTGGTTGAACTCTAGCAGTGTCCTCTGCATATTGATAAACTGCAGCTCTGACTAAGTAGCACTGAGATCACCTGGATGAATAGCTCAACAGGCTGTGATGGGTGGACCGAATTTGCACTCACTCCTAATTGTATAAAACTGAGAGTTTTGCAAAGTGTCAGCCAATCAAGCTTGCCAGGATGTCACCAACATAACGAGTGACGCACTGGCTCAGTGGTTAGCACTGATACCTTGCAGCACCAGAGACCTGGGCAAGATTCCAGCCTCTGGCGACTGTCTGTGTGGAGTTTGCACGTTCGCCCCATGTCTACATGGGTTTCCTCCAGGTACTCTGGTTTCCTTTCACAGTCCAAAGATGTTCAGGTCAGGTGGATTTAGAATCTGGTTTAGAGAAGTAGCGTGAGTCTCTGTGGGGTGCTCTTTGGAATGTCCGTGTGGACTAAATGGGCCAAATGGCCTGCTTCCACACTGTAGGGACTGTATGATATGGGAAATTGCCATCACAAAGTTCAGTCTGATTTCTACGTATATGACTCTAGGCGATATCTTAATCTGCAATAACCATTGGATGAAGATGTACCAGTGCTTCACTATGTGAGAATATGCATACTCTTAGTAGATTTCATGTTGTCCCTGCGGGTCACTATAATAAAAGCTGGAGCAATGAGCTGTGCAGGAATGGGCTCTGATGATGGAGGAGTGAGCAGATCTAGAACCAGAAGGCCTTCAGGACAGGAAGGGAACTGCTCCCTGATGCTTTCCGTGAGCTCCAGTATTTTACCAAGTCAGCCCTGATGTCAGGCATTCCTGTGCAATCCTAACAGTCTCTGTGTTGCAGGTGGCTAGAGCTGGCCGTTTTGGTACCAAGGGACTGGCTATCACATTCGTGTCGGATGAAAATGACGCCAAGATCCTCAATGATGTGCAGGACAGGTTTGAAGTGAACATCAGTGAGCTGCCCGACGAGATCGACATTTCCTCATACAGTGAGTATTGAACACTACCTCTGTCAATGAGTTGTTTCTCCCCCTCTGAATGCTCTGCAAGTTTAATGCACAGATTGGGTTTCATTTTATTGTAGTGGAATATTTAGTACAGTTCTAGTTCTGGTTTTGGCGTTTGGCAAATATTTTGGATATAATTGTTTAAATTGGGGTTTAGCACACTTTCCTTCATTGCTCAGATCTTTGAACATAGGAGTTGGGACATTATGTTAAGGTTTTGCAGTATGTTGGTGAGGCCCCTTCTGGAGTACTGTGTCCAGTTCTGGTCTCCCTGTTATAGGAAGGAAAGTGTTAAACTGCAGAGGGTTCACAAGAGATTTACCAGGATGTTGCTGGCAATAGAGGGTTTTTGAGTTGTAAGGAGAGGCTGGACAGACTGGGACTTGCACAGGAGCATATGAGGTTAAGAGGCGACCTTAGAGGTTTATAAAATCATGAGGGGCATAGATAAGGTGAATGGTAGATATCTTATCCCGAGGCTAGGGGATTTCAAGACTAGGGGTCATATTTTAAGGTGAGAGGATAAAGACATTTTTAAAAAAAATAAGGCATGGGAGCAGTAGTTTTTTTCCAAGAGTGGTTTGTGTGTGGAAATAAACTTCCAGAGGAAGTGGTGGATGTGGGTATACTTACAACATTGAAAAGGCACTTGGATAAGTACATGAGTAAGAGATGTTTGAAGAGATGTTGGCCAAGTGCAGGCAGGTTAGCCTGGTTTAGTTTGGGATTATGGTCGGCACAGACGGATTGGACCTTGCTGTATGACTGTAACTCTATAAATTTGATTCATTTTAATAGCAGCTGATTGTCTTGTTCCAAAACATTGGCAGAATGCAACATAGAAATACACCACTTGGCCCAACTAGTCTGTACTGGTATTTATGCTCCACATGCACCCCTCTGTAATTCATGTCATTCCATCAGTGTGGTCTGCTCTTTTCTCTTGAGGTACATTTTATCCTATTCCTTTCACACGCGTTGTGCTAGTGAGTCTCATCGCTCCAAATGAAGATAGTCATTTGAATTGGATACAGGTCGTTCTTCTATAACGCAACAGTTGCGTTCCTGTGCAACCCTATGCTGTGGAAAATCGTGCTGTACAGGATCGTTACAGAAAATTACTACTCTTTCAGTAGAAAGTTCGCGTTATCCAAACAGCTTCCATAATTCATCAATCGCGTTCGCCAAGTCTTGTTAACGATGTGCACGTTATGCCAAAACAACCTGAATTGCTTAAAGACCTATTTTGTTGAAGATTTTTGTTTTGCACATATTGGACCATTTTTTAAGAGCACCCATTCAAGCAAAAAATAGGGCCTAAGCCATTCATTCAACCTGGAAACTTGATGCTGAAATAGAGCTCAGCAAATCCATCCTCTATAGTAATGGAATTTCTGATCAGATAGTTTCTCATATATTGTACAAACTCAAGCAAGGCCCTATGGCAGTTACTGGAATGTTCCCAGTCGACCTCAGATCATCTTCTATGGCTAAGGTATCTCAAATATTTGAGCAACAAGTGAAGCTAACTGCTTCATGCTGTTTCTGTGCGGTGGCCACGTGTGTGGTGTTCACCACTGTAAAGATGCTGCTTTCAAGCCAAGAAGACATTCTCCCTGCAGCAAATGAGTAAGGTGGTATATGAGTTTCTGTGCCAGTGTGATGCCAGGCATGTGGTCCATATGTCCAAAAGGCTGAAAAATCGTACCACAGGGCATGTCAATTTGGCTGTTCACAACAAGCAACATATTGACTGTATCCTACCGACCTATACTTGCAAAACTTTCAAAACCTTAAGAATTAACACACTCTATAAACTGGCAAAAATGATATACTTGAAACACGAAGTTTAATGTATTATCACAATCTCTGCAATGTCCAAGTAATTAGTTGAGGGTACCTGTGAGAATGGTATCTGCCAGTAAGTTTTGAGGCATTATTATTTGTGATTTATGCTGTAAATAAAAAAACCACAGTGATTTGTACACCCCTTGCATTACATTCCTGTTCTTTTCGGTGTGTGTGGTTTTACGTTGATTACGTGGACCTCTTGATCAACCAGAATATTTGATCAATAGGCACACTCCTGGTGCCACAGGTGCCAGGTAATAAAAGGTTTGCTGTATTTCTGAGAGGAGCACGGGAGTTCTCCTGGTCTTACCAGCCAGTACTAATCTCATAACCTGATTGAGTTCTCAAAGTCCAACTATCTGGCTGTAATCACATAGCTGAGTGTGGGAACTTGTGTGACCTTGCTGTGAAAAATATACTTTATTGGTTATGAAGCGCATTTAGGATGTTCTCAGGGTGTAATAGGTTCTGTAGGGAATATAAACTCAGTCATTGCTTTGTGGTTTAGGGCAGCAGATAAGCTCGTCTGATTCAAAACTAGCCAAAGCATCTGATGACCCGTCACTGGCACCTGGTCCAAGGAGTTAACTGACCTCAGTCCAGGCACTGTTACCCGAGGAGAAGGAATGGGTGTGCATTGAGCAAAAAGTACATTTTCAGTGTTCAAGGTATTGAACTATTTTAATTTATTTTCTCTCTTTCTCTCCCCTTTTTGTTGCAGTTGAACAGAGCAGATAGACCAGGAGCTACAAGCCCAGCTTTTAGTGCCGTCGATTGTTGGCAGCCCTATGTCTGATCTGCACCATTTTACATTGATGCACATTCATTGGCATTGACAGTGCAAGTGGCTGTATGTAAATACTATGCGTTTAGCTGCACTTGACAGCGATGTGACATTATTCCGTTACATAGAAACTTTTTAGAATTATTTTCCTCTTTCCTTTATCTTTGGTAAACTGTGTTTTGCATGGAAATTATGATTGTTCTAATAACACTATGTCACGCCAAATGGTACAATGTATTTGAGTAGAGAATCTGTTCCAGTAATAATTAAAAGAAAACACACACACCTTCGTACGAGGAGCAGAGTTTGTCGTCAGTCTTCTACTTTCTTCCACCCTTCCCCAGAAATGAGGTGCATTAACCATGTCACTTGTATGTGAGCAGCCACAGTGCACGCCTAAAGTATGGAGGGCATCATAACTCAGCGTCACATTGCCCATCTACACAAATACTGGTGTGCGCCTCCCTGGAAAGGAATGGGTCTCCTGGTATTCCTCCTCCCTCTTGCACGGAGCCTGTTTGGGACTTCTTGGCTGAGCTCAACTAAAGGGAACCAATCTGACCTGACTCATCCAGGGGGAAGCTGAAAGGATCTGATACAAAGCCTGCATTACACTGCACTGGGAACAAAGAGGAAGGAAGGCAGTACAAGGACAGTAGAGACAGGTATGAAATGATATTGTCTGACTAAATCATACAGTGCTACACAGGTTTGGCTACATGACGAAATAGAATGTCAAGTAGTCTGGACCCTGATCAAGGAGCTAACATGGTTTATATATGGAACATTGGATACTTGGGAGTGTGTTATATTCTGAACCCTGAATGAGGAGCTAACACGGTTTATATATAGAGTAATGGATACCTGGGAGTGAGTTACAGGCTGGAATCTATTCAAGGGGTTCAGATGGTTTATGTATGTATAGGCAGAACAATGGATGCTTCTAGTATTCTCTCTTTTACGCTCGCTCTCTGCCCTCCCCACTCCCACCCCCCAGACTGGAATCCAATGGAAGGTTTCAAATGGACTACAAAACTCCCTTTATGTGACAAAAAAAAAACTGTCCTGACTTTATAAATCTATTTAAGAATTGCCACTCAAAGTCCAAGCTTTTATTGATGTTTTGTGTGACCATATTTAAGGTTGACGTGTTTCACATTATTATTAAATTGAACTTGCAACACATTGTGCAAGGTTTCACTTTTGTTCCAATGCAGAAGGCATGACACAGTGGTATTGTCACTGGATTAGTAATCAGAGACCCAGCCAAATTTTCTAGGGCACAGGTTTGAATTCCACCATCGCAGAAGATGAAATTTGAATTAAGTTAATAATCTTGGAATTAAAAGTTTGTTGTTAAAACACATCTAGTTCACTACGTCCTTCAGAAAAGGAAAATCTACCATGCATTTCTTGGTCTGTTCCACATACGATTCCAGAGCCACAGAGACATGGTTGGTACTTAAATGTCCTCTAAAATCCTCCTTCATTGCCTTTGAGAAAGTGACGAGCTTTCTGAAGCTGCAGTAGTCCTTGTAGTGAACATGTGTGCGCACAGATGGTGATAGGGAAGGAGTTCCAAGATTTTAACCTACCAACAGTAATTATAATCCCAAGTAAGAATGGAGGGAAACTTTCAGATAGTAGTGTTCCAATGTATTCATTGCCCATGTCCTTTGGGGTGGTAGAGGTCACAAGTTTGGGAGATGCTGTTGAAGAAACATTGGTGAGTTGCCGCAGTGCATCTTGTATCCGGTACACACTGCGGTTATCGGTGAAGGGGGTGCCAACCAAGCAGGCTGCTTCGTAGTGGATGGTGTTGAGCCTCTCGACTGTTGGAACTGCATCGTCTAGGCAAGTGAAGAATGTTTCACGATGCCTCTGGTTCCATTCTGCAAACTTCTCAACCCAATTTCTCTAAATCCAGCAAACTATTTAAGTAGCAGTAAAATCATGCCAGGCAGCCCCTCAAGCCAGTTACCTCATTCAGTGAGATCATCCAGATAAATTGGGACTACTCAGCAGATTTGTCACCATCTTGCTCAAGGGGAAACAAAATTAGTTGAAGTTGACAACTTTTCATCAGAGCTGGCAGAAGTTCTGAAGCAAGGGGGATGGGTCAGAAAAGGAACGAAAGGAAAAATCTGTGTCCAGTCAGAAGACAGGATGGTTTAATTGAGAATATCAACATTTCAAAAGCTCTTCATACAACATAGAAAAGTACAGCACAGAACAGGCCCTTTGGTCCACAATGTTATGCCAAGATTTAATCCTAATGTAAAATATAGTAACTTAACCTAAGCACCCGTCAACTCACTGGTATCCATGTGCATGTCCAGCAGTCGCTTAAATGTCCCCAGTGACTTTGCTTCCACCACCACGGCTGGCAACGCATTCCATGCATTCACTACTCTTTGTGTAAAGAACGGACCTCTGACGTCTCCTTTATACCTTCCTTCTAATATCTTTAAACTATGATTTCTCATACCAGTCTATCCTGCCCTGGGGAAAAGTCTCTGGCTATTGACTCTATCTATTCCTCTCATTATTTTGCACACACCGATCAGGTCTCCTCTGTTCCTCCTTTTCTCCAGAGAGAGAAGTCCAAGCTTATTCAACCTTTCTTCATAAGGCAAGCCATCCAGTCCAGGCAGCATCCTGGTAAATGTTCTGTGCATCCTCTCCAAAGTCTCTGTATCTTTCTTATAGTAGGATGACCAGAACTGTACACAATATTCCAAGTGTGATCTCACCAGGGACTTGGAGAGCTGCAGCAAAACCTTGTGGCTCTTAAACTCGATCCCACTGTTAATGAAAGCCAAAACACCATATGCTTTCTTAACAACCCTATCCACTTGGGTGGCAACTTTGAGGGATCTATGTACATTACACCCAGATCCCTCTCTCCTTCCACACTGCCAAGAATCCTGTCTTTAATCCACATTCCGTATTTGAGTTTGACCTTCCAAAATGCATCACTTCGCATTTATCCAGGTTGAACTCCATCTGCCATTTCTCAGCCCAGCTCTGCATCCTGTATGTCGCGCTGCAGCCTGCAATAGCCCTCGATACTATCAACGACACCTCCAACCTTTGTGTCATCTGCAAATTTACTAACCCACCCCTCAACCTCCTCATCCAAGTCATTTATAGAAAGTACAAAGAGCAGAGGCCCATAAACAAAGCCCTGCGGAACCCCACTCAACACTGACCTCCAGGCAGAATACTTTCCATCTACAACCACTCTCTGCCTTCTGTCAGCCAGCCAATTCTGAATCCCGATAGCCAAATCTCCCTGCATCCCATACTTCCTGACTTTATGAATAAGCCTACCATGGGGAACCCTATCAAATGCCTTGCTGAAGTCCACATACACCACATCTACTGCTCACCGTCGTCGACCTGTCTTGACACCACCTCAAAGAACTCGAATAAGATTTGTGAGGCCCCTCAAAGCCATGCTGACTGCCTTTAATTACACTATACTTTGCCAAATAGTCATAAATCCTAACCCTCAGAATTCTTTCCAAAACTTTGCTGACCACAGATGTAAGACTGACTGGTCTGTAATTGCCAGGGATTCCTTATTACCCTTCTTGAAAAGAGGAACAACATTCGCCTCCTTCCAATCCTCCGGTACGACTCCTGTGGAGAGTAAGGAGGCAAATATCCTCGCCAGTGGCTTAGCAACCTCCTTTCTCGCTTCCTGGAGCAGTCTAAGATAAATCTGGTCTGGCCCTGGAGACTTATCAATCTTAATGTTTTCCAAAGTTTCGAGCACATCAGCTTCATCAATCTTGATCTGGTTGAGACTGTATCCCAGTTTTCATTTACAATAAGTTCCCTTTCCTTGGTGAAAACCAAAGCAAAAAACTCATTCAGGACTTCCCCTATCTGCTCAGACTCCATTCACAAGTTCCCTACGCTATCCCTGACCGGCCCTACCTTCTCCCTGATCATTCTCTTATGCCTCACGTATGAGTAAAATGCCTTTGGGTTCTCACTAATCCTTCTTGCCAAGCCTCTATTTAGTCATCCAAGGTTCCTTAATCTTACCCCTTACCTGTCTGAGAGGAACAAATTTGTGCATCACTCACAACAACTGCTCCTTAAATAGTCTCCACACATCTGTTATGCCCTTTCTGTGGAACAATTGCTCACAGTTCGTACTTCCCAACTCCTGGTCTGATAGCGTCATAATTTCCTTTTCCCCAATTAAATATCTTCCCTCAGTAACTGCTCCTTTCACTCTCCAAGGCTCTGGTAAATGTGAGGCAGTTGTGATCACTTTCACCAAAGTGTTCTCCCACCACGAGATCTGACACCTGTACTGGCTCGTTGCTGAGCACCAAATCCAAAATGGCCTCTCCCTTCGTTGGTCTGTCTACAGGCTGAGTAAGGAAACCCTCCTGAATGCACCTGACAAAAACGGCTCCATCCAAACCATCTGCACTTAGGTTCCAGTCAATATTGGGAAAGTTGAAATCACCCGTAATAACAACCCTGCTACTTTTGCATTTTTCCAGAATCTGCTCGCCTATGAGATCTTCAATCTCTCTACTGCTGTTAGGTGGTCTGTAGAAAACCCCCAATGTGGTGGCTGTTCCCTTGCTGGTCCTAACTTCCACCCATACTGGCGCAGTAGACAAACCTTCCTCAACAACCTTTGTTTCTGTAGCTGTGATTCACTTTCTGATTAGCAATGCTTCACCCCCTCCTCTTTTTCCACCCTCTCTATTCTTTCTAAACGTTCTAAACCATAGAATCTCATGTAACCATTCCTGCTTCTGTGAAACCCACATCTCCGTTATGGCCACAACATTGTATCTCTTCCTCAGGATGAAGGGCTTTTGCCCGAAACATCGAATTTTTTTTTCCCCTGCTCCTCGAATGCTGCCTGGCCTGCTGTACTTTTCCAGCACCACACTCTTGACTCTGATCTCTAGCATTTGCTACCTCACTTTCGCTTAATTGAGAATATGGCAATCTGCATATCAACTCCAACTTTGCTCTTTTTTTAAAATCGATCAGCAATTGCCTTAGCTGCTTTTTGGTGTTATCATAGCTTCATCTTGTTTCTAAATAAAATTGACCTCTGCTCTTTTCCAGTGGGGACTTATCATGAGGTGCATAACCGTTGATAGTTGCATTGGGTTCAGAAGAGATTTACCAGGATGTTGCTGGGTATGGAAAGTTTGGGTTATAAAGAAAAGCTGGAGAGGCTAGGACTTCTTTCACTGGAGTGTAAGAAGCTGAGAGGCGACCTTATCGAAGTTTATAAAATAATGAGAGGTATAGAGTTAATGGTAGTTGTCTTTGGCCTAGGATGGGTGATTTCAAGACTAGGGGACACATTGTTAAAATGACAGGACAGAGATTTCAAAGAGACCTGAGCAAATTTTTTTTATGCAGAGGGTGATTGGCATATGGGATGAACTTGCTGAAGAAATGGATGTGGGTACAATTACAACGTTGCAGAGACTTTTGGCCAAGTACATGAATAGGAAAGGTTTGGAGGGATAGGAGCCAGGAGCAGGCACGTGTGACCAGTTTAGCTTGGGATTATGTTCAAGGGTCTGTTTCCATGCTGTATGACTCCATAACAGATTCTCAATAAATGAGTCCTTAGAGAACTTGGAGATGAAAGGTTGTTCCAGTCCTTAATTGTTCTTGGGAGTATTGTAAACAATCATTGTGTATTGTTGCTGTGCACGGAGTATCCACAATATTTCACAAACTTCCAGTATAGATGCAAGATCTTTATTCGTTGCTCATTCCTAGTGAACAAAGGTACGTATGTACAAACAATAGCTCGCAGTTATCACCAGTAATGTCTGAAGTTCAATATTTTGATTCTCTACACTTCATAATGGGTTGCACATTTCTAGATAGTGGGTTTTTGTTCAAATCCCCCCAAAATAAAAATGAAATCGGGGTTAGAAGCAAACTGTTCCAGTGGTACACACTGAAAAAATTGAGTCTCTTGTTTGCGCACCCATAAAAGAATGCACCTGATTTTTGCATCTATGAGCATAAATTAAAAAGCATCAAACTGAGCAAAAAGCATCAGTTGTTTCAATTATGGGTGTGTTTTGCTCTGAGCTCAAATTTCCAAAACTTCACCGCATTTGCATGATCCAGTTGGCTTCGGAACATGGAAAAGTGTCTTGTCGTTTCAGGAACAGCAAAAGAAAGTGGACACGAAGGAAAATCGAAATCTTTCACCTAACCAGTACATCTTTGGACTTTGGATATGGGGAGGGTGGGGTGGAGGGGAGAATAGGGAGAGGGATAGGTGGAGGTGAGGTATGAAAGCAGCCAAGATTTTACTGAATATGGCAGAGTGGCCTCAAAATGGCTGCCTCCTGGTCCTATGGCACTGTATATGATGTGTGTTGAGAGCAGTTGAATTAATTGTCAGCGAACAAGATAATTGTGATGTCCGATGCTCCATAAGGGGGCAAACCAATAGCATATGCAGAGGAGATAGTTCAGGAGTTGTACCCTCGTAGTCCTGATTTCCAAGGTCCTGAAGATTGGAAATTGTAACTCAAGATATCTCACAAGGCTCTGCAGGAAAAGGAGAAATCTAATTACTGCAATGTCAAAACGATAACTATATAGGATGAAACACATTTTCAATAATTTTTTTTTTGTTCATTCATGGGATGTGGGTGTTGGTGGCTGGGCCAGCATTTGTTACCCATTCAGAATTGCCCAGAGGGCAGATGAGCATCAACCACATCCAGTGGCTCTGACGTCACATGTAGGCCAGATCAGGTAAGGATTGTAGTTTCCTTTCCTGAAGGCCCTTAGTGAGTCAGAGTGGTATATCTGACAATCGACAATGGTTTCATGGTCATAGATAGAGATGTACAGCACAGAAACAGACCCTTCGGTCCAACTCATCCATGTCAATCAGATATCCTCACCTAATCTCGTCCCATTTGCCAGCCCTTGGCCCACATCCCTCTTAAACCCTTCCTATTCATATACCCATCCAGATGCCTTTTAAATTCTGTAATTGTACCAGCTTCCACCACTTCCTCTGGCAGCTCATTCCATATACACACACAACCTCTATGTGAAACACTTGCCCCTTAGGTCCCTTTTATATCTTTCCCCTCTCACCTAAACCTATTTCCTCTAATTCTGGATTCTCCACCACAGGGAAAAGACTTTGTCTATTTATCCTATCCATGCCCTCATAATTTTGTAAACCTCTATAAGGTCACCCCTTAGCCTCCGACGCTCCAGGGAAAGCAGCCCCAGTCTATTTAACCTCTCCCTAAAGCTCAAATCCTCCAGCACTGGCAACATCCTTGTAAATCTTGACTGAACCCTTTCAAGTTTCACAACATCCTTCCGATGGGAAGGAGACCAGAATTGCACACAATATTCCAGAGTCCTTCCGCAAGTATGTCTATCCCAAAGCACTGCTAATAGGAAAATGGGTTAAGTCCACCAGCATATTTTGCTCATTGTTGACTTTTAATTCCAGATTTTTATTGAATTTGCATTCGACCATCTGCCATGGCAGGTTTCAGACCAGATGCCCAGAACATTTCCTGGCTCTCTAGATTAGCAGTCCCATGGCTAGGCTATCACACCCCTGGGGAGAAAGTGAGGTCTGCAGATGCTGGAGATCAGAGCCGGAGATGTGTTGCTGGAAAAGCGCAGCAGGTCAGGCAGCATCCAGGGAACAGGAGAATCGACGTTTCGGGCATAAGCCCTTCTTCAGGAATCACACCCCTGGTACTTGTCTTCAACTTAATCTACTGACCTTCCTACACTCCCGGCCAACCCTTCTCATCTTGTTTTGAAGGTTCTGACCTCACCCTGTCATTTCCATGGGCAGTTGACATACAATTTCCCCTCTCACCTAAACCTATTTCCTCTAATTCTGGATTCTCCACCACAGGGAAAAGTCTTTGTCTATTTATCCTATCCATGCCCTCATAATTTTGTAAACCTCTATAAGGTCACCCCTTAGCCTCCGACGCTCCAGGGAAAGCAGCCCCAGTCTATTTAACCTCTCCCTAAAGCTCAAATCCTCCAGCACTGGCAACATCCTTGTAAATCTTGACTGAACCCTTTCAAGTTTCACAACATCCTTCCGATGGGAAGGAGACCAGAATTGCACACAATATTCCAGAGTCCTTCCGCAAGTATGTCTATCCCAAAGCACTGCTAATAGGAAAATATGTTAAGTCCACCAGCATATTTTGCTCATTGTTAGACTTTTAATTCCAGATTTTTATTGAATTTGCATTCGACCATCTGCCATGGCAAGATTCAGACCAGATGCCCAGAACATTTCCTGGCTCTCTAGATTAGCAGTCCCATGGCTAGGCTATCATACCCCTGGTACTTGTCTTCAACTTAATCTACTGACCTTCCTACACTCCCAGCCAACCCTTCTCATCTTGTTTTGAAGGTTCTGACCTCACCCTGTCATTTCCATGGGCAGTTGACATACAAGCGGCTCCGTGATAATCTACTGTTGACAGAGCAGCAGGCACTTGGGAACACCACCACCTGTAAGTTCCCCTCCAAGCCACGCACCACCCTGACTTGGAAATATAACGCCATTCCTTCACAGTCGTTGCGTCAAAATCCTTAAATACCCTCCCTACCGGCATTGTGGGTCAACCCACAGCAAATGGACTGCAGTGATTCAAGAAGGCAGCTCACCACCACTTTCTCAAGTGGTGGGCTATCAATGCTGGCCAGCCAGCGATGCTCAAATCCCACAAATGAATTTTAAATATTATGCCTCATGCAATATTGCTGGAACAGATTACCTGGTCATTGCATACATTGATTGTCACTTTACCTACATTACAACAGCGGCTACACTTCAGACATTTTTCAACTGATGAAGCACCTAAGAACTTAAGAAATAGGAGTAGGTGTGAGTCACTTGGCTCCTTAAGCCTTCTCCACCATCTGATAAGATTATGGTTGTGAGCTTATTGCAGCTGATACTCTGCTTTTCAGCCTGCTTCCCCTCCCTGGCGTTTCCTGTCTGAATGTATTGAATGACCCATATTTGTTAGCTGACATATTTCTTTTAAATTCATTCACAGAATATGGCCATTGATGGCAGGGCCAGCGCTTATTGTCCAACCCTAGTTGTCCAGAGAACACAGGGTGGCACATAAACTAGGCCAAGTAAAAACTGATCTTCCTATTCTAAACATTATTGAACCAGATGGGTTTTTCTGAAAAGCAACAGTGCTTTGATAGTCAACGTTACAGCCTTAATTCCAGATTTGTTCCGAATTCCGATTTCACATCTGCCATGGGTCCTCCAATCATCACCTGGGTCTCTGGATTAGTAGTCTAGTTATGATTGACAAATTCATCGCCTCTGTTGCTCACTGTGGAAGAGGATTCCTAAGGTGAGGATTCCTAAATTACTTCGCATCTTGGTCATAGATGGGATACTCTTATTTTGTAACTCTGCCCCACTAATTCTCAATTCTTTGCATGAAAGGAAACATTCAGCATCTACTCTATAAAGAATCCAATTTGATTCATTAAGATCACCTCTTATTCTCTAAACCCCAGTAATTATTGGCAAAATCTGCTCAACCTCTTTTTATGCAATGATGTCTTCAAGTCAGAAATCAGCATAGTGAACCTTCTCTGACCTGCCTCACCAAGACAAATATGGGCTCAGCAGTTAGCACTGCAGTCTCACAGCACCAGGGACCCGAGTTCGATTCCAGCCTCGGGTGACTGTCTGTGTGAAGTTTGCATATTCTCTGTGTCTGCGTGGGTTTGCTCCGGGTGCTCTGGTTTCCTCCCACAATCCAAAGATGTGCAGGTCAGGTGAATTGGCCTTGCTAAATTGTTCGTAGTGTTAAGTGCATTAGTCATGAGGGAAATGGGTCTGGGCAGGTTACTCTTCGAAGGGTCGGTGTGGACTTGTTGGGCCGAAGGGCCTGTTTCCACACTGGAGGGAATCTAATCTAATCTCATGAACCCCTTAAGTGTGGAGACCATAACTATGCACAGTTTGCCTCACAGTTGTTTAAAAACTTGCCCACTTTTATACTCCATCTTCCTTTCATTAAAGGTCAACATTTAATTTGCCTTCCTCATTATTTGCTGAACCTCATGCAAGCATTTTGTGCTTGCACATAAAGGACCTTATGATACATTCTCTATTTGAATGATATACTGCTTTCCTATTCTTTCAGCCAAAGCAGACAAGTTCAAGTTTCCACGTTACTCTTCATGTAACTTTTTCTGGGCCACACTTAACCTATCTACTTTTTGTTTTGCTGGTTTTTTATGTCATCCTCACAACCTGCTTTGTTGTCAACAAATGTATCTACTGTACGATCTGTCTCTTCATCCAAGTTATTAATATGGATTGTGAATGGCTGAGATTCCAGCAGTGATCTCTGGCAGATCACTAAAAACCCATTTATCCTGTTTCTCTAGTTAGCCAATCCTTGATCTGTGCTGATATATTACCTCTAAAACCATGAGCTCTTGATTTATGTTGGCACCTTTTATGTGGAACCTTGTCAAATGCCATTTGGCAATCCAAATATGTTAATTTTTTGTTAGTTTTCCTTTGTCAACTGGTTTGTTACATGCTCAGAACTGCTAAACCTGTCAAACTGGGATGATCTGAGGCAGTAAAAGTTCTTTCTTTTACCAACTAGCACCATTTTATTTAATTAAACAATTGAATAATATGTTCAATTTTCTGTTCTTACAAACCCAGCATCTTTCGGACATAGAGCAAGAGAGGACTTGAGAAAGGCAATGCCTTCAGTTACTAACCTTGGGCCTGTTCCAGAACAAAAATGGCAGTCAAGTTCATGCACTTGGCACGGTGTTCAAACTTCAGGCGGGCAAAGTCGGTCAAGGCTGGAGATCTGCCTGTATTGAGAGAGAAGAGGAGAGTCGAGAAGATGGTGGGAGGAAGAAGAGAGAAAGAGACATTTGAATTACATGGCCCGTGTGTATTAATAATTTGACAACAATCAATTAATACAATCTCTCTCATCCTCCTGACAACCCTGATACAAATTGCATGTTGGAGTTCTATAGACCAGTGCATTATCACCTAATATCTGGCACGAATGGAGACTTGTGGTAAGATCTATCAGTCTGGACCAGGAGGCCCGGTTCAAATCCTACCTGCCTTGGAGGTGTTTCATACCATGTCCAAACAGGTTGGTTAAATGAACTTTTCAAGCATCCTTTACATTGCCTTCAAATTGATTACATAATTGATGCTCTTGGCATAATGATAATATTCCTATCTCTTGGCCAGAAAGCCGCATTCAAGTCCTCCTTACTTCAGAGATGTGTCATAACATGTCTGAGCAGATTGCTTAAAAAATTATTATAACTAGCAGGACCCCTTTATACCAGAAGCCCTGGATTTTTTAATACACCCTTTTACCATGCACACATAGAAGAAAGCCATTCAATCAATTATGTCTGTACCAGCTCATGACAGAGCTGTCCAAGAGTCTCACATCTCTTCTGATCGTTCCCCTTTAAATGTTTAGCTATTTCCTGTCAGAAGATTGTATTTGAGTGAATCCATATTAAGTGCAGAAAGGCATGCCAGGAGTAGCACCAGGCATACCTCAACATGCGATACCTCATGACGTTACAACACAACTGCTTGCATGGTGAACACTTGTAATTGCATCCATTAGCAGAGCTAACCAATCTCTCAACCAATGGATTTAAAGCTCTGCTGTTCTTCTTCATCTAGTCTTGGTCAGTAATGGACATGCTATAATAGGAGGAGCAATCTTCAAAAATATCCCATCGTCAATGGTATGGGAGCCCAGCATATCGATGCAAAAGGCAGTACAGATGCATTTGCACTTAGCACCCACTGAGTGTGTCATGTCGATGATCCATCTCAGCCTCCTCTTGAAGTCTGCAGGATCAGAAATGCCTCAGTGAAAATGAGGACTGCAGATGCTGGAAAGCAGAGTCAAGAGTGTGATGCTGGAAAAGCACGGCAGGTCAGGCAGCATCCGAGGAGCAGGAGGGTCAACATTTTGGGCAAAAGGCCTTCATTAGGAATGTACCAAACCAGTCTAATCAGCATCGAGAGCGGTTTATGACCCCTGTGAAAAAAAACCGAGGACACAGTATTCTTGAAAAAAGGACAGCTTTTAGAAAAAAGGGACCAGCTTTGTGACACCTTGTGAACCATCAATACCAAAAGATGGCTTCATTTTTAAAACCTTTCAAAGACCCGGTTAGTAACCTAAACACACATATACACTATACTAACTATAAACATGCAAACATACATAACCACATGCAAATTCAGGCCATGGCATAACCACCATTGAACATCTCCATATCTCATTTGAGCCTCAATAATGCATTGACAAACACGTTTTCATGACTTGCCACATGCACAATTGTCAAACAACAAGCTGCATCTAAACAGTCTGGTATCTTTGTCCTTAAATTTTTCCATTAATGTCAATGGGATATGATCAGTGTATACGATTGTGTCAGATGCATTACTGATAATATAGACACTGAAATGTTGTAATGCCACTACCAAACTTAATGTCTCTTTCGCCACCATTGAATATTTCTGTTGATGAACGTTCAACTTCCTGGAAAAATATCCGATGGGTCTTTCTAGCCCCTCATCATCCTCCTGCAGGAGCACCGCACTGACACCGACATCACTTGCTTCGATAGCCACCTTGAAAGGCTTCGTGTAATGCAGTGTGGCTAAGACCGGCGCAGTGGTTAACTCAGCCTTCAGGTTGTCAAATGCCTTTTGACAGTCCGCTGTCCACTGAAACTTCTTGCCCTTTCTTAACAATTCAGTGAGTAGAGCAGCCTCACTGCTAAAGTTCGGCACAAACTGTCAGTAAAATTTACTCAATCCCAGGAACCGTAGTACTGCTTTTTTCATCAATGGTGTGGGTAATTTCCCCAATTACTTTTGTTTTCTCATCCTGTGGGGCTATCTGTCCATGTCCAATAACATGTAAATCCACTTTTATCCAGGTTTACCATCAAGCCTGCCTTCCAAAGCCAATCGAACAAGTCCGGTAAATGCTGTAAATGTTCCTTTCATGATTTTTTTACATTAGATTAGATTACATTACAGTGTGGAAACAGGCCCTTCGGCCCAACAAGTCCACACCGACCCGCCGAAGCGCAACCCACCCATACCCCTACATTTACCCCTTACCTAACACTACGGGCAATTTAGCATGGCCAATTCACCTGACCTGCACATCTTTGGACTGTGGGAGGAAACCGGAGCACCCAGAGGAAACCCACGCAGACACGGGGAGAACGTGCAAACTCCACACAGTCAGTCACCTGAGGCGGGAATTGAACCCGGGTCTCTGGCGCTGTGAGGCAGCAGTGCTAACCACCGTGCCACCCATGAGTAGACTAAAAATCACCAGGTCATCAATGTAAACAACATAATTGGGTAATCCAGCAATGACCTTATTAGTCAGTCTCTGAAATGTGGCTGGAGCGTTTTTTTTACATCAAATGACATGACTTTGAAGTGATATCGTCCATTTGGCATTACAGCTGTATTTAATTATTCTCTAAAATTTGACACATAGTCCAAATGGGTGGTCTCTGAATTTTGATTTATTAATGTCTCCTTCATTAATTTTAACGGCCCCCTTATTTCAAATGGACTGAATTTGGTTGATTCTTTTGGTACATCTTCTGATCACAAAAAGTACAAACGGAACTCCCTTATCCCAATCATCTGGATAATCCTGACCATAAGCTCTCAACATGGTCTTTAGTGTTTGGTGCCATCTCTCTAGCGTCCCCTGCGATTCCGGATGGTACGCAGTCGATTTGAATTGCTTTATCCCCAAATTATCCAAAACCTCTTTGAATAGTTTGGATGTGAAGTTTGATCCTTGATCTAACTGGATCTCTATGGGTAGTCTGTATCTGATTTTTAAAAATTAAATAATTCTTCTACAAACCTTTTAGCAGTGATGTTGCTTAATGAGATTGCCTCTAGAAATCTACACATTTATTGTTATTTATTTATTGTCAATAAATACTTATTCCCACATTTTGTTTGAGGTAGGGGATCTACGCAATCAATCAATCAATCTTGTGAAAGGTTCCTCAGATGCTGGAATAGATATTAAAGGTGCAGGTTTTATTACTGCCTGAGGTTTTCCAATTAGCTGACATGTATGACACATCTGACAAAATTCAACTATATCCTTTAGTAGTCCCAGCCAGTAAAAATGCCTTTGTATTTTAGCCGGTGTTTTCCTTAACCCAAATGACCTCCAAGTGGTAGCTCACACATCACTTGCAACACCTCCTTTCTATACCCTACTGGCAAAACAATTTGATGAATCTCTGCCCATTTCTCATCTGCTTTACCTGGGTGGCAACTTTCAGAGATCTGAGTACATGGACACCAAGATCCCTCTGCTCATCCAGGGCATTTGTTAAGTAATAACACACACAGGAATGCATTCACTCTCCTTCTCTGTAAATGCCTTTTGATACAACTGTTTTAAGTTCTCATCTTGCTGCTGTAATTCGCAAAGTATAGCAGAGCTTAAGATACTTCCATGTTTATCTAGTTGCCCCGTTCTGTCCCACTTTCCTAATCAAAAAAAATCTTGAATAAAGCTATGTCAGCTTCCTTACCTGTGCCTTTTGATCTCTCCTGCTTCAGCTTGTGACTCTGTGATCTTGTGACTTCACAATCAGGGAAAATTCCTGAATAAAGATCCTTCATTCCTTCAGTTGCCTGCGTCTCCACTGGCTTTTCAACTAGAGTAGGCAGCACGCCTATCGGTGTATCAGCTATGTTATTTGCAAGGACAAATTGTATCCCTGGAGCTGAGAGTTTGTCCAGTACTCCTACCACAAATTCTCCACTCTTCTCTGGACTCCCTAGCCTCACTTTACATAACTGAGCACTTCTTGTCTCACCATGAATTTCTGTTACCAGTACCCTTTCAGGCAATAGACCCTCAGGAATACATGTCTCCTCATCCTTCAGCATCACAGACTGAAAGAATCCTGTGTCTCTTAATATTGTAATTTCTTTACCTGATCTTCCTGGCCTATGTGAATAAACTTTACCCTTGCATGTATATTTTTAAGCAAATCTGGCACTTCCTCCTTAATCGAACTCTTGTACACTCTGAGGCACTCTTGTGCTTTTTGTTACTAGTCCGACAAAACTCCCAGGATCGTCTGGTTTCCTACATCTGACTTTCTCCTAGCCCACCAACACTGTGATTTTGTGTGGCCCACTTTATAACAATGAAAACACAGGAGCTTCTTAACTTCTTTGTCCCCCTCAAGGGTTTCTTTTTTAACTCTGTAGTAAATTATGATCTTCACTGAAATCTACCTTTCCCTTTCAATGTGAAGATTTCTCTTTGCCCCAATTTCCATCCCTCATGGACTGAAATTGAATCTGGAAGTCAAACCATGTTTTATGGACCAGTTCAAAATCATCAGCCACTTCAGCTGCTAACCTTGCTGTTTTAATTCTCTGCTCTTCCACATGAGTTTGTGTTACTTCCGCAAATGAATTTTGTGAATTCCTTCAAGATAATCTACGGGCATCACAGGTTTTCTCGATTTTTAAAGCTCTTATCTATCGATCGAAATTATCCTGTTTGATCCTTTCAAACTCAATGTAGGTTTGACCTGGGTCCTTTCTTAGATTCCTGAAACGTTATCTATAGGCTTCTGGTACAAGCAGAACAGGCTTCTGGTATTTGCACTTAAAATGGCTTTTTTCACCTCATACTCCCCAGATACCTCCTCTGATGGGGATGCAAATACCTCACTAGCCCTACCTACAAGTTTCGTTTGGATCAACAAAATCCACATTGCTACTGGCCACTGCATTTGTTTAGCCACCTTTTCAAATGAGGTGAAAAAGACTTCCACATCCTTGTCATCAAATTTAAGCAATATTTGAACATATGGGTGCATGGAATGCACTGCCAGCAATGGTAGTAGAGTCAGAGACATTAGAGACACTTAAGCGACTGCTGGAGAAGCACATGGTCGGCAGTAAATTGAAGGGTGTGTAGGTTAGGTTGATCTTAGATTAAGATAGGTGCTTGGCACAACATCATGGGCCAAAGGGCCTGTACCGTTCTATGCTCCTCAACCAAGCTGTGGGCGTAAGCTTAATCCAATTTAAACGCTATGTTTCCCAGTTTAGTCTTAATTTTTCTTCATTTTTGTAAAGACTTGATAGAACAAAGAATTTCTACTTCAAGCATCCATATGCTTAAATCTCAGTGACTTCTTTTCCATTGTTAAAAACCTTAGCAACTTCAGTTCTGACATTTCTCAACTGATCCCTCACCCCACCCACCCCAGTCTCCTCAATCGTTTTTTTGTGTCAAGTTCCATATATTCAACAGCCTCTAGTTGAAGAAATACTTTCAGATTTCAGCCCAAAAGGCTGTAAAGTTAAGGTGTATAAGTTAACTTATTTGCTCTACGAATTCACTATACCTCCCCTGTTCGCCTTTTCAATTAGATCATCCATTCATCTCTTATCAGTGAAATGCAAGCCGTAGTCTTTGAAGCCAACTGTTGAAATATTAAAAAACCTAAATGAGGAGGGAAACTCTGAGATGGAAAAAGACTCTTGGCCTAAGCAGCCCACACTTCATTTATCCTCAGGTTTGTCACTGCGTGTGTCTCTTACCGTAAAGCATCAGCCTTTGGAACCTCTCTGATCCTTTATCTTGTGATTCCAGAAGCACAATATAATCGTCACTGTCGTTCACGAAGATCTCCGTCTTCTGATAAGGCCGGCCTCAAATAAGGAGACAAATGGAAAAGATCTGTAAGAATCAAACTGCAACCAATCTAGGGTTTTGAGAAGTGTGGAGGCTCTTTCATTGATCTCGTCTAAACCGGCTGCCCTGCACAATCCCTAAGAGGGAAAGGATAGACCCACTGACCCACCCGGTCCAAGAAGGGTTCAGGACACTGTCTGACTCACTGTCCCACCGAGTGGTAATGACATTGACCATTGTTTGGGTGTGGTGAGCTGAGATTCTTTGCCATTTTCATGATTTGCCAGCAGGGGTCTCAAATTCACTACCCTATCCCATCCTCGAGGAGGAAAGGACAGTTTCTGATGCACTGTCCTATCCGATTGCAGACAACAAAAGGAGAATGGTTGGTCCACTGCACCACCAAATCCCAGAAGAGGGAAAGGACAATATCAGATGGATTGCACCACCCAGTGCCTGGGGGAGTTAAAGCCGCTAAATATTCATTGGAGGCAGTCATTTGCTTGCATGACACTTTCACAGCATGAATGGTGCTTGCAACTCCTGACTCTAGGTATGACTTTTTTTCCACGTCTTGCTACACATGGGTATAGACTGCTTCTGACCTGAACACAGAATCACTGCAGTGTAGTAAGGCTTTTTACCATGGCTAGCCTGCACACTGCTTGAAACTATGGGGCAATTCTTTTTCAAGCATAGTCAATCCACCCAACCTGCACACCTTCGGACTGTGGGAGGAAACCCACCCAGACACGGGGAGAACATGCAAACTCCACACGGAAGTCACCCAAGGCTAGAATCAAACCTGGGTCCCTAGCGCTGTGAGGTAGCAGTGCTAACCACTGAGTCATCCCAAATATCTGAGGAGTTGTGAATGGTACTGAACACTCAATCACCAATGGACTTCCCTACTGCCAGCTTTATAATGGAAGGAAGGTTATTAATGAAGCTGCTGAAGATGATTGGACCTAGGACACAATCACGAGGAGTTCCTGTGGTGCTGGCCTGGGGCTGAGATAATTAGCTTCCAATAATAACCACCACTTGCTCTAAACATCCTATGTGCATTCTATAACAGTACATTAAGCAGGAGAGATTGTGTAAGCTAGTTTTATGTCACAAATATAAAATGTTAAGGGTGTCCACTGGTGGATTTAATATGGGTGATGGGTCTGTTGCTATTATGGAGAGGGGTTAGGAAATACTTATTCATGTAAAGGGTAATAGATTTTAGAAACACTTCTTAAAAAAATGTTAGTTCATTTAGACTGTACCTGCCAAACAACCCCACAATCCCTGACACTTAGAGGGATAAGGGCAGCAGATAAATGGGAATACAACTCCCTGCAAGTTCCCTTCGAAACCACACACTATCCTAACCTGGAAATGAATCACCGTTCCTTCTCTTAGTCAAAATCCTGGAACTACTTTCCTAACAGTACTGTGGATATTTGTGTATCTCAGGGTCTGCAGTGGTTCAAAGAGGCAGCTCAGAACACTTCCTCCAGGGCAATCAGGGATGGGAAATAAATGCTGGCCCAGATTCTCTTGAACAACTGTTTAATAAATAATGTCGAATTGGTAATTTATAGGTTTGTGCAAGGACACAGATTAAGGAATTTGGAGCCATAATCATAATCAATGATGGAACAGATTCAAGGAGCTAAATAGCTTCCTCTTGTCTCTGAGTAGAATGCTCCCATGTATTTAAGAGAGTAACACAGCACTAATATTGAGAACTGTATATGAACAAAGCTTTTGCCTGTATAAATCTATGTTCTGTCTATGGCAATGCATCTGCAACTTTTTTTTATTCACTCATGGGATATGGGCATTGCTGACTGGCCAGCATTTATTGCCCATCTCTAGTTGTCCTTGAGAAGGTGGTGGTGGTGAGCTGCCTTCTTGAACCACTGCAGTAGGTTAACCCACAGTGCCCTCAGGGTGGGAATTACAGGATTTTGACCCAGCAACAGGGAAGGAGTAGCGATATGTTTCAGAATCAGGAAGTGAGTGGCTTAGAAGGGAACTTGTAGGTAATGGTTTTTCCATGCATCTGTTGCCCTTGTCCTTTTAGATGGAAGTAATCATAGGTTTGGAAGATGCTGCCTGAAGATCTTTGGTGAATTTCTGCTGTGCATCTTGTAGATAGCATACACTGCTGCTACTGAGTGTTGGTGGTGGACAGAGTGGATGTTTATGGATGTGGTACCTCTCATGCAGGCTGTTTTGTCGTGGATGGTGTCAAACTTCTTGAGTGTTACTGGAGCTGCACCTATCCAGGCAAGTGGGGAGTATTCCATCACACTCCTGGCTTGTGCCTTTGAAATGGTGGACATATTTGGGGAGCCAGGAGGTGAGTACTTGCCGCAGTATTCCAAATCTCTGATCTGCTCTTTTAGGCCATGCGTTTATGTGGCGAGTCCAGTTGGGTTTCTGGTCAATGGTAACAACAAGGATATTGATAGTGGGGAATTCAATGATGGGAACATTGGATTCTCTCTTATTAGAGTTGGTCATTACTGGCATTTGTATGACATGAATGTTATTCAATATGAAGAGAAGGTTTGAGCTGTGAAGACACTGGTGGAGTTTACCTTCCAGGATCATCTCTTGCGTCTTGTTGTTGATGTGATAGATCCACTGTCGAGACAAACACTTCATTGACCTACGAAGCAACATTAAAATGTCATATTCTGTTAATTACGTTCTGTTAACACGCTGTTACCTCGTTCTTGCTCCTTGTCTGTTGACAATGCTGAGACTCATTCTCTCCTCTCTACCAAAGGCAATAATCACTATCTTTCCTCAGTTAATAGCCTGATCACTATCTGCCCCCATTCTTGGGATGAGGAGTTTCAGTTATTGAAATTATTCAAAGCCGAATTTGATTTTTTTTTATATAGACAAAGGATATGGGGAACCGACGAGAAAGTGGAACTGGGACTACAACCAGATCAACTATTATCACATTGAATGTTGGAAGAGGCTCAAAGAGCCAAATGGCCTATTACTGGTTCTCAGTCCCATGCCCTTTGTTCCTTCATCAAAGACCATGATGTCTCTCCCTCTCTCTGTTGTCCTCTGCTGAAGACACTTTTCTTTCTTTCCTGCACGGAAGATAATGTTTTCTAACTTTGATGGAGATTAATCAAAGCCAATGATACAGGAGGACAGAGTAATCAGCTACATTCTCCTGACTACATATGAACAAGGAATGTAGTCTTGTTTGAGTCTCCTCCGCCATTCAATAAGATCATGTCTGAACTGATTTTAACCTCAAATCAACATTCCTGCATATCCCAGATAATCAATAATCTATCTACCTCTGTCTTAAAAATATTTAAAGATCCTGCACACACTTCTTTTGAGAGAGGGAACTTTTTCATCATCTTACATGGGTGAATTCTTGTTTTAAGCTACGACCCCTAATTCAAGATTCTGACACAAACGGAAGTATCCTTTCCATATCTAACTGGTCAAGTCCTCCTAAGTGAAAGCCCCTCATCCATAGAATCAGCCCAATGAGCCTTCTCGGAGCTACTCCCAATGCAACTGTCTCCCTTCTTAATTATGTGACCAGAACTGGATACAGTACTCAAAGTTCAGACTCACCAATGCCACTTGCAGTTGTAGCAAGATTTCCTACAATATCTTTTTACTTAATTCCTCTTACAATAAAAGCCAACATTCCATTTGCCATAATAAGGACCTTTACCAATAAAGGTAAATGAAGGTAATGTCTTTGCAGTTGCTCTTTAGTTCATCTGTAAAGAACCTCAAAAACTTATGAACAGAATTCAATGAAACTTGGAACACAGAAAGGACCAGGCTCAAGGAAGATTGATTTGTTTTTCGTAAAGACGCAGATCCAGATGCTGGACTTGTTTTTAAAAAGATGATTCATTGACATTGGGAAATAGGGGGAAATGCTTATTTTGTTAAAGGACACGGTTGTTTTAGAATGTTATGGATTGTTTCCGCTTCTGTGCTCAGATTTGTCCTAAGTGTCAAAATGTGAGCAGAGTTTTCAGGGTAGGTTGTTGGATGTGGATTTGCCAGAGCCTTCCCAATTGAGATGGAGGCGCATAATGATTTTTTTTCCCCCTCTCTCAGCATTCTAGTCACGGAACATCACTTGATCAGTTAAAAGCCTAACATTGAGAGGTACGCCTGCCCAGATGAGCAGTGAGGTACGCACTGGCTGAGACGGATCTCTCCTCGGAGGAGCAGCTTCTGCTCTGCCTCCATGGGTGTGAGCTGGAAGGTGTTGCTGTCCATGGCCCTGAACTTGAGCAGTGAGGCATCCGAGTCCGCTGCCATCATGATGAAGTACCATTTGCCGGAATACTGCAGAAGGAAAAGGACAAAGGAAAACGCCGTCAGGAAAAAGTCGGTGGTGATTGTAGGAAAATTTGTCTTGGCAACAAACAAAGCTCACTAAGTATGACAAAATATCTCCAACCACAGTTTGTTTGGTCCAACAATTTCCTCTTGCTATCTATGCCTCACCCTCACAGACTGGCTTTCTATTAATTCTTTCCTGGTATACTCATCTAGGTTACCCCTAGATGTTTGCAACCATTACTTATCTCAACTATCCCTTGTGGTAGGGAGTTCCACATTCTCAGCATGCTCTGGGTGAAGATATTTCTTCCGAATTCCCTGTTGGATTTATGCGTGCTCCCTTATCTTTACGGTCCTCTCATTCTTGTCACTCCCTACTCCCCACTCCTCGACCTCCTCAAACTTGCCCTCATAAAGTTAAAACACTCTTATTAGATTACTCCCAACCTTCTTTCTTCTGGAGAAAAGAGTGCCACCCTTTCCTGGTGTAAGAAGAATCCCTGGGTTGCAATGTCATTCTATTAAATCCCACATGCACGTCCGCCAATGTCTCTGTCTGAGCAGGGATTCAAGGCCTTTAACAGAGGAGGGCAGGAAGTTCAGATAAATGTTTGGCTAGATAAGTTATTAAACTCTGAGACAGCTACTTCAACAACAACAAAAAAAACATAAATGAGAAACACAGAAATGCCATAAAAATATAGGCCTGGAATTTTCATGGCAAACATAAGCAATGTCAAACTAGGGTGAAAGAGATATTCCTCTGTCCTAATTTATTCCAGCACATAATCTGTGGCCAAGCATCTGTTACTCTACCAATCAACTATCTACCTACTTGATTAGCTTCCAGCCAATAGGTCATTGCTGGATATTGCTATGAGAAGATAAGAGTGAGGAGTTCTTGTGGTGCTGTAGTAGTGTCCATATCTCTGATTCATTAGTCCTGGGTTCAAGTTCCACTTTAGAAGAACAGATTGATTAGAAATAGTGCCATTTAAAAAAAGTTGAAGAGATGTGATCCAAATTGTAGGTGGGCAAACAGGTTGAGAGCAGAATATTTCAACCGGGAACTATGCATTGCACTTGCTATTTTTTACAGGATGTACTGCTGAAAGCCCAGTTCAGTTGTCCCTGTACAGCAACAGAAATGATTAGCAAGGTGAATTCTTTGTGTGATACCCCAGATGATTAGCCGGCTGTGTCACATCCACAGTACCACAGCCCAATGGAGGATACACAAGCAAAGGTCTGCCAGGCAGTAAAGGACAGTGGAAGGTGAAAAGGATAGGGAAGATAAAGCAGAAAGAGGCCCGGACAATTCTCAAATTGAAACTACTACTGTTTGGTTAGTGAACACAACTATTAGAGAGACTAGACACTGTGCTGCCATATTGAGATGTGGTTAAAAATCACCCAACACCAGGTTATAGTCCAACAGGTTTATCTAGAAGTACAATACTATGTGCTTCCCACCTCAAGTTTGTACCAAATTTCAGCACTACAGTTACTCCATTGTCAGACTTGTTTCAGAAGAAAACTGAGCTACTATGTTCAGGGGAGTGACAAGCACCTTTTGAGAAGTTGAAAGCCAGCTTAGTATATGAACTGGTGTGAACTGCCCCAAATTTCTCAAAGTTTCAATGGGATCTGTCCTCATATTTCTAAACTCCATCACGTACAGACTTGGAGTTCTCAACCACTCCTTATATGACAAGCCCTTCATATCTGGGTCATTCTTATAAACCTCCTGTGGGTCCCCTCCAAGGCCAGCACATCCTTCCTTAGATAAGGGGCCCAAAACTGCTCACAATTTTTCAAATGCAGTCTGACCAGAACCTGAGACAATCTCAGCAATACATCTCAGCTCTGATATTCTAACCCTCTTGAAATGAATGCTAATATTGCATTTGTTTGCCTACATGTTAATCTGAGGAGAATCCTGAACTAGGAATCATAAGACCTTTTGTGATTCAGACTTCTGAAGCCTCTATTCTTCCTACCAAAGTGCATAACCTCACACTTTGCCACATTGTATTCCATCTGCCACTTCTTTGCCCACTCTCCTAGCATTTCAATGTCCTTCTGAAACTTGCTGACCTCCTCAACACTACCTGTCCCTCCACCTATCTTTGTGTCATCTGCAAACTTAGCAACAATGCCTTCAGTTCCTGCATCCTGATTGTTGATGTATAATGTGAATAGTTGTGATCCCAAAACTGACCCCTGCAGTGCTCCACTGGTCACCAGCTGCCATCCTGAAAATGACTCCTACAACCCTACTCTCTGCCTTCTGCCAGTTAGCTAATCCTTTATCCATGTCAGTGACCTTATAGAGGTTTGTAAAATTATGAGGGGCATGGATAGGATAAATAGCAAAATCTTTTCCCTGGGGTGGGGGAGTCCAGAACTAGAGGGCATAGGTTTAGGGTGAGAGGGGAAAGGTATAAAAGAGACCTAAGAGGCAGCTTTTTCACTCAGAGGGTGATACATGTATGGAATGAGCTGCCAGAGGAAGTGGTGGAGGCTGGTACAATTGCAACATTTAAGAGGCATTTGGATGGGTATATGAATAGAAAGGATTTGGAGGGATATTGGCTGGGTACTGGCAGGTGGGACTAGATTGGGTTGGGATAGCTGGTCGGCATGGGCGGGTTGGACCGAAGGGTCTGCTTCCGTGATGTACATCTTTATGACTCGATGACTCTATACCCCTAACACCATGAGCTCTTGTCTTTTTTAGCAGCACCCTGTGTGGCACCTTATCAAAGGCCTCCCCAAAATCCAAACAGATCATGTCCACTGGCTCTCCTCGGTCCAACTTGCTTGTTACCTTCTCAAAAGAGTTTAACAGACTTGTCAGGCATGACCTCACCTTGACAAAGCCATGCTGACTCAGCCCTATTTTACCAAGCACTTCTAAGTAGTCCGCAATCTCATCCTTAATAATATTAGATTAGATTACTTACAGTGTGGAAACAGGCCCTTCAGCCCAACAAGTCCACACCAACCCGCCAAAGCGCAACCCACCCATACCCCTACATTTACCCCTTACCTAACACTACGGGCAATTTAGCATGGCCAATTCACCTGACCTGCACATCTTTGGACTGTGGGAGGAAACCGGAGCACCCGGAGGAAACCCACGCAGACACGGGGAGAATGTGCAAACTCCACACAGTCAGTCGCCTGAGGCGTGAATTGAACCCGGACCTCTGGCGCTGTGAGGCAGCAGTGCTAACCACTGTGCCATCGTGCCACCCTTCAAGTTAAGTGAATTGGCCATGCTAAATTGCCTGTAGTGTTAGGTAAGGGGTAAATGTAGGGGTATGGGTGGGTTGCGCTTCGGCGGGGCGGTGTGGACTTGTTGGGCCGAAGGGCCAGTTTCCACACTGTAAGTAATCTAATCTAATATTCCTAAACCTTATCAACAACTGAGGTCAGGCTAACTAACCTATAGTTTTCCATTTTCTGTCTCACTGCCTTTTTAAACAGGGGTGCTACATTAGTCATTTTCATGTCATTTGGGACCCTTCTTAACTCCAGTGATTCCTGAAAGATCACCACCAATGCCTCCACAATCTAGCATTGTTGTGAATTACCTGAACACCAAGATGGACAAAAAACACCACACTGCTCCTTGAAAATGGAGTAACAGGTAGACAGTGTGATGAAGAAAGCTTTTGGCATGCATTCTTTCATGGGTCAGAGTATCGAGTATAGGAGTTGGGATGTTTTGATGCAGCTTAACAATACATTGGTAAGGCCACATTTGGAGAACTGAGTGCAGTTCTAGTCACTCTATAGAAAGGATATTATTAAACTAGAAAGAGTGCAGAAAAGACTTACTAGGATGCTGCTTGACTGGAAGGTTTGAGTTACATGGAGAGGTTGGACAACCTGGGACGTTTTACCTGGAGTGTAGGAGACTGGCGGGTGACCTTATAGAGGTCTGTCGAATCATGACAGGCACAGATGAGGCAGACAGCAGCTTTTCCTCATGGTAGGGGAGTCTAAAACTAGAGGGCATAGGTTTAAGGTGAGAGGGGAGAGATACAAAAGGGGCGGGCAATGCTTTCAAACAGGGTGGTGTCTCAAATGAACTGCCAGAAGTAATGGGTGGGTGAGTACAATTTTGTCATTGAAGAAACATTTAGACAGGTACATGAATCGGATTGGTATGGTGGGATATGTACCAAACACTGGCAAATGGGACTATTTTAAATTGTGAAAACTGAGTGGCAGGGACAAGTTGGGCCAAAGAGCCTGTTTCCATGCTGTAAACCTCAATGACTCGATTAGTTGGACTGAAAGAGTGAATGATTGCACACGTGTTCCTTATTTTGTATCTTCCCTTATGTTTTGACACCTTGCAAATGAAACCTCTAAGCTAGATTTTGTTTCTTCCAAGGGTGAAAGTATGAAAAAGAGATGTTATCCAAATATTATTTTAACATGTGGACCCCTATAAATATGTATTTTACACTCTTAAACTAAAGGTGCTTTACTAAGGAAAGGCACTGGGTACAATAGAAACAATGCTGCATCTGTAAGGGAATTCACATGGCATTGTGCAGTCTGGAGAACTTCCAGAGAGATGACCCATGGACCAGTTTGTGAGCAGGATCAACCTTTCTGAATGTTACAGGAATATCTGAGACCTACCTGCAAAGTGACAACTCAATATTCCCTCTCTCCAATCTTTGCAAATCCTCTCAGCAAAGTAAGAGAGCTGAAAATTCACTGATAGTCATCTTTGCCATTCAGAGAGAGTTCCTGAAGCGAATCTTCTTGGAATCTATACCATTGCCTGAAGCAAAGACTTTCTAAAACTGTTCTAGGAAAACATGCTTGAGGCAGCAGCTTGGGTGTATGCAGAATGAGTTCAGGATCAGAACAATATTCAGGGCATTCCATGACACTACCTTTTTCCCTGAGTTTTTGTTAATATTAATTCATGGGATGAGGACATCACTGGCTAGGCCAGCATTTATTGTCCGTCCCTTATTGCCCAGAGAACATTGCTGTGGGTCTGGAATCACATGTCGGCCAGACCACATAAGGATGGCAGTTTCCTTCCCTAAAGGACATTTATGAACCAGATGAGCTTTTCCTGACAATTGATGATGAATTTATGGACATCGTTGGACTCTTAATTCCAGATTTTAATTAAATTCAAATTCTACCGTGATGGGGTTTGAACCCCCAAGTTCATGTAATGTTACCTGGGTCTCTGGATTAACAATCCACAATAATACCACTGGGCTGTCGTTTAACAATGACTTCACCTGGGTACTTTAAAGTTAACACTGGCTAGAGTTTGCATTGTTCATTTTCCTTAAACGTATGTCTGTGTGATGGTTATTCTTAAAAAGTAGGTATTATTTGCAAAATCCAAACTATTAGCCAGCAATATTTGTATTTTAATTAAATATGTTTGCTTTTGGTAATAAGCTAGTTATTTGTTTTTTACTAAAGAAACCTGGCTGACTTGCTCCTCATACTGAACCCAACACAGTCTGAGAACTAAATAATTGTCGAAGACATTGAGTTGATTAAAACTTGTAAACCATTTTGGCTGATAGAGGAGTGGGAATAGAAAGTGAAACATGCCACCTTGGTTGTGGCAATTTGTAGGACACAAATCTAGGAGTGTAGATACATCAGTCCTTGAAGCGGGCAAGGACAAATTTAGAAGACAGATTCTTCAAAGTGGGATCCTTGGCTTTATAAACAGAAGTGGTAGGTGTGGACCTTATAAAATTCCTGGAGTTGTATTTGGGATCACAGCCAATGTACATGAACTCTATTTAAGTACCATTTACTCTTTACTGCCACAACTGCGCCATATTGTGGTAACAAAACATTTTTCACTGTATCTCTTACAATATTTGTGACAATAAATCATTCGTTCATTGAAATACCAAAGCAAAGCAGTCATTCAAATTTTGTATAAATTAGGCACCCATTGTGACTATTCTGACAAATTCTGGACATTGCATATTCAGAAGAATGTGGAAATATTAGAGAGTGTTCAGATCAAATTTCACAATCAACATCTTGGGGAATAACCATTGACCAAAAAACTGGACCAGTTGTATGAACATCGTGGTCTCAAGATCAGATCAGAGACAAGGAATCCTGCAGTAAGTAATTCACCTCTTGACTCCCCAAAGCCTGCCCACTATCTATAAGCCACAAACCAGGACAGAATGTGATAGAATACTCTCCACTCCTGGATAAATGCAGCACCAACAACACTCAAGAACAAAAACAGGAAAAAACACCAACTTGATTGGCACCACGTCCACAAATCTTCATTCCCTCCACATCACCAACACACAGTGACAGGGGTATGTAGAATCTACAAGACGCACTGCAAATATTTACAAGGGCTCCTTCAGCAGCACCTTCTAAACTGATGATCACTACCATCAAGAAGGACACAGAGCGGCAGATACATGAGGAGACCACTCACCACCCTGAGCTAGAAATATATCGATTGTTCTTTCAGTC
Source organism: Chiloscyllium plagiosum (assembly GCF_004010195.1). NCBI lineage: Eukaryota > Metazoa > Chordata > Chondrichthyes > Orectolobiformes > Hemiscylliidae > Chiloscyllium > Chiloscyllium plagiosum. Next base: position 26,231,798 of record NC_057746.1, on the reverse strand, counting down.
TGACTAGATCAAACTACTGTTTGAGGCCAAACAACTGTTTGGGTATCCCTAGATAAAATACATTGCAGTGGTTTAGGAAGACAACCATTCTCAAAGGCAACTAGGGACAGGCGATAGCCATCCAGCCAGTGAAGTGACATACCATGAATAACTAAATAAAGCTACCACAATGACACTGGACATGATGAACACCAGTTGTGTGGAGAGAAAAAGAAAAATGGGAATGTTCTCCTTAAAACAGAGGGAGGTACTGTGAGATTTAAAATCTAAATCACAGAAGATTCTTCATAGCGGAAGTAACAGAAACTGTATCCAGTGGCAAAAGGACTGGTAAATCGCGGGCACAGATTTAAGCCAATTGGCAAACTAAGCAGAGGGGAAAATATTTCATGCAGTGGTTTGTTACAATTTGGATTTTACTCACCTTGCATAGTGCTAGAAGCAGATTCAATAACAGCCAAAAGGAAATTGGAACAATACTTGAGAGATAGTAATTGGCAGGGATTTGGGAAAATAGCAGATGAGGAGACTAGATGGACAGATCTTTCTTTGAGCTGCACAGCCACAATCACCTTTACATTATTCAAAAGATAATCATCTGAGCCCCTTGATTAAATTCCAGTCTGTGACTCACTCCCAGTTATCCATTATTCTATATATAAACCATTTGAACCCTCGATTAGATTCCAGTCTGTATCTCACACACACACACACACACAGATCCTCTAGTTGTCAAAGGTCCATCTAACAAACCATCTATGACGTTATTTTGCTAGATGATAAAAAGGCATGCTTGCAACTGTTGATAGCAACTCCCCCTCTATTTATAAGTAACTTATTGGATCGCTTTCTGTAATCAGCAGCTTAGAACCAGAGGTCACGCCACACTGTTGAAGACTTTGGAAGGTCATTCTGATCTGATCATAGTCTACACCAGTATCTCCTATTCCAAATATAGTCAGTAATTGGATGGTAAAATTAGGAAAACACATGTTTGAATCCCAATTCTGTATTCCAGATACAGCATTGAAAAATATAATGTGAAGATTTAATGAAACTTCCCCTGGCCCTCCCGATAAGAAAAGTCTATCCTGCATTTCTATATTGCCTGACATGAGCTGAGAATATACCAGAGAGCTGCACAGTCAATGATTGCAGTGTTTAATGAAAAATAAAACACAGCAGAACACCTGAGGACTGCAAACTGTAACCCGGTACATCTGACAGTACAGCACTCCCTCGGTACTGCACTGGAATGTAAGCCTTGATTTCCCAGTGCATCCTCTCCTGAGTGGGGACCCTCTGACTCAGAGGGGACAAATACCAGGTGAATGTAAAGCTCAGTGCCTTTGCCAACACAGATCCTCCGTGACCTAACAGATGGGCCGGATGGCTCTTCATCCGACACAACATGGTCAACGCTTATCTCTCAATCAAGAAGTAGACCGGCCTTTGTCATCCTACCATCACAAAATGAAGCCTTTCGGCCCATCGTTGCTGCACCAGCTCTTCAAAGGAGCATCACCAAATAATCATCCAAAAGCCTCATGAATGCCTCCAACATTGTTGCTTTCTGCAAAGTGGGATCTGGCCAATGCATTTCCTGCGATTATTACAGTTGGTCTCCCTCCTATCAGAAAGATGTTGTGAAACTTGAAAGGGTTCAGAAAAGATGTACAAGGAGGTTGCGAGGGTTGGAGGATTTGAGCTACACAGAGAGGCTCAATAGGCTGGGGCTGTTTTCCCTGGAGTGTGGGAGGCTGAACATCTCTATGACTGCACTCCGAAGCCAAAGCACCCTACTGGCTGTTACTTAGGCTGTGACCTACCGAGAACGTGCAAGTGGCTACACAAATGCAACTTTTGTTTCTGTCTTTCACTTCACCTCCACTCTCCAGACCAATCTCCATCGGTTCCTGATCAAGGGTTTATGCCCAAAACGTGGACTTAGTGGTCCTGCCTAAGGAGCGGGAATTCCCTCTCTCTGTCTCTCCTTTATGCTATTTCTTAAAGCCTACCCCTCAGATCCCAGTCCTGATACTCGTGTGGCTGGGTGTCTGCTTTTTACGAATGTCCAACAACCTCTCCCCCTCAGGCGCCACACAAACACACAAAGTAGGATAACAAGACGGCCGTTCGTCCCATCGAACCCAGTTTAAAGGATCATGGCTTTCAACACCACTCTCCCTCTCTCTCTACACATCCCTTGAAACCTTCAGCCTCTGGAAATCTTATCTACTCCTTTCTCCAACACATTGACCCCTCCAAGGGAGGAGGGGGTGGTTTTGGTAGAGAATTCTGCAGGATATTGCCCCCTCCTGTCACTCGGAAGTGGCTCCCTTCCTGAGAACCAAGACAATTGGAAGAGCCCATTCATTCATTCCAGTCCCGTCCAAATGCAAGTTTCTGTCATCGTTACAAAACGCCCAGACTTGCCCCAGGTTCAACCCCTACCCTACATTTAGTAAAACAAAAACAAAAGAATTGCGGGTGCTGGAAATCAGAAACAAGAACAGAAGTTGCTGGAAAAGCTCAGGTGGTCTGGCAGCATCTGTGCAGAGAAATCAGAGTTGATGTTTCGGATCAAGTGACCCTCCCATAGAACTGATGGTAGCCAGGAAAATGTAGGTTTAAATGCAGCAGACAGAGTGGGGGTGAGCGACTAAGGAGTAAGCGAGAGGTGGGATAAAGCTCAAAGAGAGAGACAGCAGTTGGACAGCCAAAGGAGTGGGTAATGATCTGGCTAGGAGGGTGAATAGCTACTAATGGGAAACAAAACCAGAAATTGCTGGAAAAGCTCAGCATCTGTGGAGAGAAATCAGAGTTAACGTTTCGGGTCCAGTGACGCTTCCTTAGAATGGGGACTACTAATGGGGACTGTTAGTGGCGAGCAATGGGCTAGCCATGGTAATAGCAGTTAAAAGGTGTGGTGCTGGAAAAGCGCGGGTGATCCACATTGACTCTCCTGCTCCTTGGATGCTGCCTGACCTGCTGTGCTTTTCCAGAACCGCACTTTCTGACTCTGAGTCTCCAGCATCTGTGGTCCTTACTTTCTCTCTGTATGTAATGGCAGACTGTGTGATAACAGCAGATCCTGGAGAGTCAGTCGAAAAGTGTGGTGCTGGAAAAGCACAGCAGGTCAGGCAACTTCCCAGGAGTTGGAGAGTCGACATTTCAGACATAAGCCCTTCATCAGGAATGTGCATATCTATACGTGATAACAAAGCCTGGGGTGTGTGTGTGTATGTATGTATATGTGTATGCATGTGTCTGTGTGTGCATGTGTATGTGTATACGTGTGTGTGTATGTGTATGAGTGTGTATGTGTGTATATGTGTGTGTTTATGTGTGTATGTATCTGTGTGACTGTCTGTGTATGTCTGTTTTGTGTGTGTGTGTGTGTATGTGTGTTGGGGCAGGAGGTGGGGGTTGGGGTAAGGACATGGGAAAAGCTCAAGCCTTGGAGTTATTGAACTCAACATTGAGTCCAGAAGGCTACAGGGTACCCAGGCAGAAAACTGACTTAAGAAACCGCCGTTTCCCCAAGTGCCAGTCAGTTCTGAGGAAGGGGCACTCAACCCTGGAATGTTAACTCTGACTTCTTCTCCTCAGATGCTGCCAGAGATTCTCCGGCAATTTGTGCTTCCCGCCCCTGCTCTGACCAGGGGATCGAGATGGGGAGCAGGTTTGCACAGTTTGCCCGCCCCTGATAGCGTCCCGAGTGCATGAGGGTACACAGACCTTGCAACTGCAGGCAGAAACAACACACCTTCCCTGCCTCAGCCACTTGTGCAACCCAGAGAGCTTACCAAATCCTTGGGTCAAAAGAGTCAA
>NC_057746.1:26219565-26227905 GCF_004010195.1 Chiloscyllium plagiosum | reverse complement strand
ACCTTCCCCCCGGGGGGGGGATCTTTATTTTCTCTTCCTCCTCCCTCCCCCCCCCCCCAGGAAGATCTTCCCTCTGTCCATTCTCTGATGTTCAGACCTGTCCCGCTAAATGAAAGCCTTACCACCCGCCCCCCCCCCACCACCACCACCTCCCGACCACCCTGGACCATCTCTCCCCGACTGCTTCCCCCAGCCCCCCCCTCCCCCTCCCCTGAGAGGGTGGGCTGGGGTCCCAGATGGTGGCTGCGACAGGGAGCTGGTCGAATGCGGAGGGCATCACCCATGCACCCTCTCTTTTCCAACCCGTGACGGACTCAGCCCAGCTCTGTGGGTGACTCAGCAGCAACCCCAGAGGGGGAAATGTCAGGGATCCCAACCTTCCCCCCCCTCTTTCCCAGCTCTCCATCCCACACACCACCCCTGGCACCCCATCCCTGTCAGACTTCATTATTTCCCCCCCACATTCTTACCTGGGTCTTGTTAAGGCTTCCAGCAGCCACCTTATCATCATATTCACAATTCCAAAGGAGCTGCAGGGTGAGTCCGGAAAGGTATATCATCCACGACCACAGCCTCTGATACATGACTGCAAAACCCAGAGAGAGAGAAAGAGAGACTGGGGAGGAAGACCCTTTCCAAAGTTAGAGTTGCTGTTTGTGTCTGATTCCCAGAAGTAGAGCCCTGACAGATCCAAGTGGACTCCCAGGGCTGGACGCTCAGTCCTGGTTATTATGTAACAACCGGGCAATTATTAACCATGTTACCCAATCGGTTCCAACATTCAGCAGAACCTGGGAGGTGGGGGATGACCAGGAGAAAGCAGGCAAGGCCTCTTGACCTGTTCCCTGTTCCCCCTTTGCTACGTTCTTCATACTGAAAGCACAGCGAGGAGTGGCTCAGTTGGTAGCATTGCCACCCCCGCAACCCAGCACCAGGGACCCAGGTTCGATTCCAGCCTTGGGCGACTGTCTGTGCAGAGTTTCCTCCCACGATGTGCGGGTTAGGACGGACTGGATGTGCTGAATTGCCCCATACTGTCCATTCTAGGGATGTGCAGACTGGGGTGGGTTAGCCATGGGGGAATGTGGTGGGTGAGATACTCTTCAGACGGTTGGTGCAGACCCAATGGGCAGAATGCCCGGTGCTGGTCGGGATTCTATGATTCTGCAACCTCATTCTCTGTACCTCATTCCCCACTTCTCAAAAGTCCATACCTTCAGCAAAGCTGCCTTTTGATTTACAGGTACTGGTCGAGAGACTGCTTTCTCTTGCAAAAAAAATCCACCACGAAATGAGGGCTGAGGTGGCACAGGGTTTACTCTCCATAATCCACCCACCACAATTCAACATCTCCCCCCCGTCAACCTCACCAGCTCTTCTGGATGACAATGGATACAACCCTCCACAAAGAAACAAACACAAATAAAACAGGAGGAAGTCACTCAGCCCCTCAATGGCTGCTAGCCCATTCCATATGGTCCTGTCTCTGTGGTTTCCTATCTGTACCAGCCTCAAATATACTGAACGATGAAGAGCCTGCAACATTTTGGGGCTGACAGATACAAAGATTAACAACCCTTTGGGTGAAGAAATTTCTCCTTATCTCAGACTGATTGGCCCCTTGTCCTACGACTGCTGGTTTCACCAGTCGGAGGGGAAAGCTGACATGTTCAGCAAGTGACTGTGTACTGACAGGCACAGAATGTGTGCACCAAAGAATGACAATAACACAAGGAATGTGTACAGTCAATAAGTGTGTACTGACAGTAAATGATTGTGTACAGTGAGTGTGTACAATCAATGAGCTTGTATTCACAGTGAATGATAGCCAATGAATGTGTACAGCAACTGGCTGTGTACAGCTAGTGCATATATGACAATAACACAAGGAATGTGTACAGTCAATAAGTGTGTACAATCAATGAGCTTGTATTCACAGTGAATGATAGCCAATGAATGTGTACAGCAACTGGCTGTGTACAGCTAGTGCATATAGTCTTTGACTGACAGTGTAGAGTGACTGTGTACAGAAAGTGACTGTGTACAGTCAGTGAGTGTGCCTGTATACAGACAGTGAGTGCATAGAGTCAGACTGTGTACAGACAGACAGAAACTATATACAGAGTTGAGAGTGTGGTGCTAGAAAAGCACAACAGGTCAGGCAGCTCCAGGGAGCAGGAAAATTGATGTTTCGGGCATAAGCCCTTCCTCAGGAACTCAGAGACTGTATACAGTCAGTGAGTGTGACTATGTACAGTAAGCGTGACTGCGTACAGGCAGCGAGTGTGTACACACTGTGTACAGTGAGCATGAATGGGTACAGGCAGTATGGGTACAGACTGTGTATGGTGAGTGTGGCTGTGTGCAGAGAGTGACCGTGTATAAAAATTGACTGTGTATAATTAGTGAGTATATGCAGACTGTCAGTGGCTGTGTACAGTGAATTGATGAGTGCATATAGAATGTGCACAAAGACAAGGACAGTGAATGTGACTGTGTTCAGACAGACAGTGAATGTGACTGTACAGACAGTGTGAACAGTCAGCAAGGGTGACTTTGTACAAGCAGACAATAACCGTATACAGACAACAATGTGTAGTTATTGTGTACAGAGTGCATTCAGAATATGACCATGAACAGTGTGCACACACAATGAGTGTACAGTGTCTATGTACAGTGAGTATGACTGCGTACAGTCAGAATATGACTGTGTACAGTGACTGCATACAGTTAGTGAGTTTGAAGGGTCTGTTTCTGTCCTCTATGACTGTGTACATACAATGAGTGTGGCTGTGTACAGAGTGAATGTGCAGTCAGTTAGTGTGGCTGTGGACAGACAGTGAATGTGTACAGACAATACTATTGGTTAGGATTACTGTGTACATATAGTAAGTGATATTTTACAGACAGTGACTGTGTACAGCCAGTGAGTTTATACAGACAGACAGTGACTATGTTCATTCAAAGCGTAACTATATAGAGACAGACAATGACTGTACAATCAGTAAATGTTTACAGTTAGTGACTGTGTACAGTCAGGTAATATGAATGTGTACAGGCAAGAGAGTATGACTGTGTACAGGCAGTGAGATTGTACAAACAGTGACCATGTGACTGTACACAGACAATGACTGCACAATGAATGTGCACACGCTAACAGTGATTCGACAGTCAGTGAGTTTTAGTGAGTACAGTGATTGTGCCTGTATATAGACAGTGAGTACATTGAAACAGTGTGTGTACAGACAGACAGGGATTGTGTACAATCACAGACTGTGTACAGTGAGTGTGAACTGTGTACCAATAGGGTGGTGCTGGAAAAGCACAGCAGGTCAGGCAGCATCCGAGGAGCAGGAAAATCGATGTTTCGGGCGATAGACAGTGACTGTGTGCAAACAGTGACCGTGTACAGACTGACAGTGACTGTGTACAGTGAATGTGCCTGTGTACAGTTAGTATGTACAGACAGTGAGTATGTATAGTCAGTGTGTGTACAATCAAGGTACACATTCACTGACTGTACACACTTAGTGAGTGTGTACAATGAGTGCGTACAGCCAGTGAATGTATACAATGAATGAGTAACAGTGTGTATACAGTCAGTAATTGTGTACAGTCAGTGTGTGTATAGTGAGTGTGTACAGCCAGTGTATACAGATTGTGTACAGTCAGTGTGTACAGCCAGTGTGTACACTGTGTTGACTATGTGTGTACAAGGAGAAAGTGAGGTCTGCAGACGCTGGAGATCAAAGCTGAAACTTTATTGCTGGAACAGCACAGCAGGTCAGGCAGCATCTAGGGAATAGAAGATTCGACGTTTCGGGCACATGCCCTTCTTCAGGAATGTATGTACAATCACTGTGTGTATACAATGAGTGTGTACAATCACTGAGTGTATACAATGAGTGTGTAAAGTCAAAGTTAAAAATCACACAACACCAGGTTATAGTCCAACAGGTTTAATTGGAAGCACACTCGCTTTCGGAGCGACGCTCCTTCATCAGGTGATAGTGGAGGGCTCGATCGTAACACAGAATTTATAGCAAAAATTTACAGTGTGATGTAACTGAAATTATACATTGAAAAATTGATTGTCTGTTAAGCCTTTCATCTGTTAGAATACAGCAATAGTTTCACTTCTTTCATGTGTAAATCAAAAACCTTTTTTTAAAAAAGTTGCATTCTCGGGCTAGCTGTTAACAATGGTGATGGCTAGACAATATGTTGAAGGTATTGGCCCCCTGTGTTCTCTGTCTATGCCATGATGTTTAGATTGATTCTAATCTAAAAAGCGAGATAACGGAGTTTTACATAAATTCATGTCTGTGTGCGCGTCTGTGTGTACTTGTGTCCATGTGTATGTGAGAGTGCGTGTGTGTAGGAATATCTGTATGTATGTGTAGTGCAATGGTGATCACCTGTAATGTGACATGAACCCAAGGTCCCGGTTGAGACCCTCCCTATGGGTACCGAACTTAGCTATCAGCCTCTGCTCGGCCACTTTTCTCTGCTGCCTGTCCCGAAGTCCACTTTGGAGGATGGTCACCCGAAGGTCTGAGGTTGAATGTCCTGGACCACTGAAGTGTTCGCCAACTGGGAGGGACCCCTCCTGTCTGTTGATTGTTGTGCGGTGCCAATTCATCCGTTGTCATAACCTTTGCTCGGTTTCCCCAATGTACCATGCCTCCGGGCATCCTTGCCTGCAACGTATAAGATAGACAACATTGGCTGACTCACATGAGTACCTGCCATGTACAAGGTGGGAGGTGTTCCCACGCATAATAGTGGTATCTATGTCCACAATCTGACACATCTTGCAGCGTCCACCGTAACAGGGTTGTATGGCGTTATCCTGAGAGCCGGGCAGTTTGCTACGAACAATGATCTGTTGAGATTTGGCGGTTGTTTAAAGGCAAGTAGTGGAGGTGTGGGGAAGGTCTTGGTAAGGTGCTCATCCTCATTGATGATGTGTTGCAGGCTGCGAAGAACATGGCGTAATTTTTCAGCTCCTGGGAAGTACTGAACAACAAAGGGTACCCTTTCGGTTGCAGCACGTGTCTGTCTCCTGAGGAGGTCATTACGGTTCCTTGCTGGGGCATGTCGGAGCTGGCGGTCGATGAGTTGAGCATTATACCCCGTTCTTGTGAGGGTATCCTTGAGTACTTCCAGGTGTCCGTCACGTTCCTCCTCATCTGAGCAGATCCGGTGTATGTGTAGGGCTTGTCCGTAGGGAATGGCTGTTTTAATATGTTTTGGGTGGAAGCTGGAGAAGTGTAGCATTGTGAGGTTGTCTGTGGGTTTGCGGTAGAGAGTGGTGCTGAGGTGTCCATCCTTGATGGAGACGCATGTGTCCAAGAATGAGACAGATAGTCGAGAGTAGTCCATGGTGAGTTTGATGGTGGGATGAAACTTGTTGATGTCACTATGTAGTTTTATCAGTGACTCCTCGCCATGGGTCCAGAGGAAGAAAATGTCATCAATGTACCTGGTGCAGTGAGTGTGTACAGTCAGTGAGTGCGTAGTGTGTGTGTACTGTCAGTCAATGTGTACAGTGATTGTGTACAGTCAGTGAGTGAATGTGTACAATGAGTGTGTACAGTCATTTAGTGTGTACAGAGTGTGTACAGCGAGTATGCATAGTGTGTACAGTTAGATTAGATTACGTTTTTAAAGATTAAATTACTTACAGTGTGGAAACAGGCCCTTCGGCCCAACAAGTCCACACCGACCCTCTGAAGAGCAACCCACCCAGACCCATTTCACTACATTTACCCTTTCACCTAACACTACCGGCAATTTAGCATGGCCAATTCACCTAACCTGCACATCTTTGGACTGTGGGAGGAAACCCACGCCGACATGGGGAGAACGTGCAAACTCCACACAGACAGTTGCCCGAGCCAGGAATTGAACCCGGGTCTCTGGCGCTGTGAGGCAGCAGTGCTAACCACTGTGCCACCATGCCACCCCGTGTGCACAGTGAGTGTGTAATGTGTGTACAGTGAATGTGTACAGTCAGTGCGTATGTACAGTGAGTGTGTATATAAAGCTAGTCAGTCAGTGTATGGTATATACAGTGTGTACAGTAAATGTGTATAGTGATTGTGTAGTGAGTGTGTACAGTCAATGAGTGTGTACAGTGATTGTACAACCATTAAGTGTGTACAGTTAGGGTGTACAGTGAACGTGCATACAGTGAGTGAGTATGTAGTCAGTTTATGCGTGTGTAGTCAGTGTGTGTGTGTGTACATTCAGTGAGTGCGTACGGTCAGTGTGTGTACTCAGTGCAAGTGTACAGTCAGTGTGTATAGTGTGTACAATCAGTGAGTGTGTTGCCTGTACCGTCAGTGTGTGTGTAGTTAGTGAGTGTGTATATTCATCAGTGTGTATATTCATTGTGTTGTGAGTTCATACAGTGTGTGTACAGTCAGTGTGTACAGTTAGTGATTGAGGTAGTCAGTGTGTGTACAGTGAGAGTGTGTAGTCAGTGAATGTGTACCGCCAGTGAGTGTGTACAGTCAGTGAATGTGTGGAATGAGTGTACACAGTCAGGGTGTACAGCCAGTGAGAGGGTGAACAGTGAGTGTACACAGCGTGTGTACAGTGAGTGAATAAAGTCAGGGTGTACAATCAGTCAGGGTGTGCAGTGCACAGTCAATGAGTGTGTATAATCAGTGTGTGTGTACAGCCAGTGAGAGTGTGTACAGTGTTTACAGTCAATGACAGTGTGAACAGTATGTACAGTGAGAGTATGAACAGTCAGTGTGTGTACAGCCAGTGTGTAGTCAAATTGTGTACAGTCAGTGAGTGTGTACAGTTAGTGAGAGTCTGTATAGTCAGTTAAGAGTATGAATAGTCAGTGAGTATGTACATTCAGTGAGAGTGTGAACAGTCATTGAGAGTCTGAACAGTGAGAGTGAACAGTCATGAGGGTGTACAGTGAGTGTGAACAGTCGGTGTGTACAGTCAGTGAGAGTGTGTAGTCAGTGTGTAGTCGGTGAGTGTGTACAGTTAGTGAGAAGGTGAAGAGTCAGTGAGTGTGTACAGTCAGTGAGAGTGTGAACAGTGAGTGTGTACAGTCAGTTGAGTGTGTACAGTCAGTGAGAGTGTGAACAGTGAGTGTGTGCAGTTAGTGAGAAGGTGAAGAGTCAGTGGGTGTGTATAGTCAGTGAGTGTGAACAGTGACTGGGTACAGTTAGTGAGAAAGTGAAGAGTCAGTGAGTGTGTACAGTTAGTGAGAAGGTGAAGAGTCAGAGAGTGTGCACAGTCTGAGTGTGAACAGTGAGTGTGCACAGTTAGTGAGAAGGTGAAGAGTCAGTGAGTGTGCACAGTCTGAGTGGGTACAGTTAGTGAGGTGAAGGGTCAGTGAGTGTGCACAGTCTGAGTGTGAACAGTGAGTGTGTACAGTTAGTGAGGTGAAGAATCAGTGAGTGTGCACAGTCTGAGTGAGAACAGTGAGTGTGTACAGTTAGTGAGAAGGTGAAGAAGAGTCAGTGATTGTGTATAGTCAGTGAGTGTGTACAGTTAGTGAGAAGGTGAAGAGTCAGTGATTGTGTATAGTCAGTGAGTGTGTACAGTTAGTGAGAAGGTGAAGAGTCAGTGAGTGTGCACAGTCTGAGTGGGTACAGTTAGTGAGGTGAAGGGTCAGTGAGTGTGCACAGTCTGAGTGGGTACAGTTAGTGAGGTGAAGGGTCAGTGAGTGTGCACAGTCTGAGTGGGTACAGTTAGTGAGGTGAAGGGTCAGTGAGTGTGCACAGTCTGAGTGGGTACAGTTAGTGAGGTGAAGGGTCAGTGAGTGTGCACAGTCTGAGTGGGTACAGTTAGTGAGGTGAAGGGTCAGTGAGTGTGCACAGTCTGAGTGGGTACAGTTAGTGAGGTGAAGGGTCAGTGAGTGTGCACAGTCTGAGTGGGTACAGTTAGTGAGGTGAAGGGTCAGTGAGTGTGCACAGTCTGAGTGGGTACAGTTAGTGAGGTGAAGGGTCAGTGAGTGTGCACAGTCTGAGTGGGTACAGTTAGTGAGGTGAAGGGTCAGTGAGTGTGCACAGTCTGAGTGGGTACAGTTAGTGAGGTGAAGGGTCAGTGAGTGTGCACAGTCTGAGTGGGTACAGTTAGTGAGGTGAAGGGTCAGTGAGTGTGCACAGTCTGAGTGGGTACAGTTAGTGAGGTGAAGGGTCAGTGAGTGTGCACAGTCTGAGTGGGTACAGTTAGTGAGGTGAAGGGTCAGTGAGTGTGCACAGTCTGAGTGTGAACAGTGAGTGTGCACAGTTAGTGAGAAGGTGAAGAAGAGTCAGTGATTGTGTATAGTCAGTGAGTGTGTAGAGTTAGTGAGAAGGTGAAGAG